>NC_084558.2:38180827-38190827 GCF_033978685.3 Nerophis lumbriciformis | reverse complement strand
TTTTTTTTAGTACTGAACTCTTAACCCTCATTTGTAAACAATAACATGCTTATTATACAAACAGTATTTGTACACCTTTAACACAGATTTTTATACTGTCTTCAGAGATTCAGTTTTTTTGGTGGTACTCGAAACTTTTCTGGGTACCTGCGAAAGGGTGTGCAGCATGGTTAGAAAAATAGTGACAGAGAACAGAACAAGAATGGACAATTCAACCCTTAACTCAACAAAGAGTAGATGAGTGTTATGTGTGTGTATATGTGTAAATAAATGAACACTGAAATTCAAGTATTTCTTTTATATATATATATATATATATATATATATATATATATATATATATATATATATATATATATATATATATATATATATATATAATGAAATAAATATATATAGCTAGAATTCACTGAAAGTCAAGTATTTATATATATATATATATATATATATATATATATATATATATATATATATATATATATGTATTTCTTATATATATATATATATATGTATTTCTTATATATATATATATATATATATATATATATATATATGAAATACTTGACTTGGTAAATTCTAACTGTAAATATACTCCTCCCCTCTTAGCCACGCCCCCAACCACGCCCCCGCCCCACCCCGACGACACGCCCCCCCACTCCCCACCCCCCACTCCCCACCCCCCACCTCCCGAAATCGGAGGTCTCAAGGTTGGCAAGTATGTGGTAGCGGGGGGTGTATATTGTAGCGTCGCGGAAGAGTTAGTGCTGCAAGGGGTTCTGGTTATTTGTTCTGTTGGGTTTATGTTGTGTTACGGTGCGGATGTTCTCCCGAAATGTGTTTGTCATTCTTGTTTGGTGTGGGTTCACAATGTGGCCATATTTGTAACAGTGTTAAAGTTGTTTATACGGCCACCCTCAGTGTGACCTGTATAGCTGTTGATCAAGTATGCGTTGCATTCACTTATGTGTGTGTAAAAGCCGCACATATTATGTGACTGGGTCGGCACGCTGTTTGTATGGAGGAAAAGCGGACGTGACGACAGATTGTAGGGGACGCAAAAGGCAGTGCCTTTAAGGCACGCCCCCAATATTGTTGTCCTGGTGGAAATCGGGAGAATGGTTGCCCTGGGAGATTTTCTGGAGGGGCAATGAAATTCGTGAGTCTCCCGGGAAAATCGGGAGGGTTGGCAAGTATGGCTATAGGGATATACCGATCAGTATTGATTTCTTGAAAGAGTATGTATTGCCGATCACTTCTGGTTGACGCTATTTTTAGTCCCCCCCAGCTGAAATGCAGCTTGCAGCTAATTATTTGTCTCCATACAAAGCCAATACCCAAAGCTAATATCAATCGCCTCCATTGCAGCAAATAAACTGCATTTACCGTATTTTCCGGACCATAGGGCGCACCGGATTATAAAGCGCGCTGCCGATGAATGGTCTATTTTCAATCATTTTTCATATATGAGGCGCACCGGATTATAGGGCGCATTAAAAGAGTCATATTATTATTTTTTTTTCTAAATGTAATACACTTCCTTGTGGTGTACATAACATGTAATGGTGGTTCTTTGGTCAAAATGTTGCATAGATTATGTTCAAGCATCATCTTCAAGCCGCTTTCTGACAGTCGCTTCAGGATGCGCAGTTTTGTGGGCGATCTTATTTACGTGGCTCACCTTCGGGAGCGTCTTCTGCCCGTCATCTATGTTGTAGCGGTGTAGCGTGCAAGGACGGGAGTGGAAGAAGTGTCAATAGATGGAGCTCGCTGTTTTAATGACATGCAGACTTTAATTAAATCAATAACGGCGCAGCATCTCCTCATCCGGAAAAGCAACAACCGACCGGAACTCTCTAATAACTAAAGTTCCTTGGGTGAATAATGTAAACTCACTACACCGGTATGTTTTAGCGCTTTCATGGCGAGTTTACTGACAGATATAAGTAAGAACTTTACTCTACTTTATATTAGAAATGGCAACAGCGGAGGATGAATGTCCCATAACAAGAAGATAGAAAAAAAGAAGAAGCTTATCGACTACGTTGTGGCCCGGACTACAAAGGCGGATGCGCGCAATTTTTCAGGACTTACGCAGATCCCAAATACAGATCAGCAGGTACCAGAAGGTAATATTGCGAAACAAAACACCAGATAATATGTCTTACCTTATACACACACAATAATAATTATTGTATGTTGAAGCAAAGTACAATCCATAAAGCGGTGCGGCTTCATAGCTTACCAAAGTCGTAAAACATTTTGATAGATTTTTGAACGCCGTGTGTAATGTTCTATATTTTCAATGGAACATATAAAATGTTGGTGTTGTTTACTTGAGTCAAATTGCAGTCTACACGTATCTTGTGTATGACTGTCATCATACTGCAGTCTACATGTATCTCTTATGTTTGACTGCCATCTACTGGTCACACGTATCATTTCACCATGTACCAAATAAAATAGCTCCGAGGTCGGTAAGCAAAACCAGAATTATTCCATACATTAGGCGCACCGGGTTATAAGGCGCACTGTCGATTTTTGAGGGGAAAAAATATTTTAAGTGTGCCTTATAGGGGACCTATAATGCCAAACCAACTTTTCTTACCTAATAGTACCTGTTTTTATGTATCTGGAATCAGCGTAAGTCCTGATAATGTTGAATCAAACCATGGAGGCATGGCAGATAATCAGAGATATCTATAAAACAGTCTTGCCTTCCTTCATACTTCCTCCAAACGACGTCAGCAGATGCCTCCATTTACAGTAAAGTTCCAATCAATCAATCAATCAATGTTTATTTATATAGCCCCAAATCACAAGTGTCTCAAAGGGCTGCACAAGCCACAACGACATCCTCGGTACAAAGCCCACATAAGGGCAAGGAAAAACTCACCCCAGTGGGACGTCGAAGTTTTACCCAAAGAGCTAAGTCCCCCATTGTCGTCAATAAGCTTCTTCTTTTTTTCTATTCTCTTGTTGTGGGGCAGACTGACTCATATATTCACATGCATCCTCCGCTGTTGCCATTTTTAAGGCAAAGTGGCGTATAGTTTGAACTTATATCTGCCTGCTGACTTGCTATGGAAGCGCTGAAAACTACCGGTACAACAAAGATGACGGGGAGAAGACACTGTACGCCAGGGGTCACCAACGCGGTGCTGTAGATGTGGGCGACTCCCCCCCTCTCTAGGGGAGACCGGATGCAATGGACGTCGAGTGGGTCTAGCATAATATTGTGAAAGTTCAGTCCATAGTGGATCTAACACAGGGGTCACCAATGCGGTGCCCGCGGGCACCAGGTCGCCCGTAAGGACCAGATGAGTAGCCCGCTGGCCTGTTCTAAAAATAGCTCAAATAGCAGCACTTACCAGTGAGCTGCCTCTATTTTTTAAATTTTATTTATTTACTAGCAAGCTGGTCTCGCTTTGCTCGACATTTTTAATTCTAAGAGAGACAAAACTCAAATAGAATTTGAAAATCCAAGAAAATATTTTAAAGACTTGGTCTTCACTAACTGACAAAGAAACAGATAACAGATTTGGTGTCCAGTTCAAAGTGTGACATGATTTATTTAAAAATTTGAGAGTTGACTTTTGTATTTTACATGAGTTATTATTTGTACAAACATGGTGCAAAGTAATTCATGATTTGTTAAAACATGTTAGTGGCTAGCTAGTTAAAATGGGATATTGTGATTTCACAAGACTGTCTTAGAAGTGATCATTTGAAAATGTTCAATTTGAAAAATGTGCACTTAGAGAAAATATAAAAATAAAGTGTTGCATATTGATATTTATCTGTTTCTATATATATTTATTGTGAGAAATCATTAAGATGATCAGTGTTTCCACAAAGATAAATATCATTAATTATTAATAATAACAGAGTTAAAGGTAAATTGAGCAACTTGGCTATTTCTGGCAATTTATTTAAGTGTGTATCAAACTGGTAGCCCTTCGCATTAATCAGTACCCAAGAAGTAGCTCTTGGTTTCAAAAAGGTTGGTGACCCCTGCTGTACGCTGTCGAAGTGGAGGCACGTAAATAAGACCACCAACAAACTGGTGCATCCCGAAGAGATGGTCAGAAAGCGACTTGAAGATGCTCTGTAAACATAATCTATGCAAAATTTGAACCAAATAACCACCGTTAAATGTTTTGTAGCCCCCAAGGACATGTTTGAAATGTAGAAAAAATAATAATAATATAGGGTCATATTGTGATTTTTTTTATTTTTTTTATATTTTTTTTATATTATCATTATCACTGGAGGACGAGGCTAAACATGTTACACTCCAATTACTGCAGAATGTTTGTGATGACAAGCAAAAAAACAAAAACACAATTATATATATGAACGAAATGACAGTTGTCAGCTGTTAGCATATACAGCTGTGCTCATAAGTTTACATACCCTGGGAGAATTTATGATTTCTTGGCCATTCTTCAGAGAATATGAATGATAACACAAAAACCTTTCTTCCACTCATGCTTAATGGTTGTGTGAAGCTATTTATTGGCAAACAACTGTGTTTACTCTTTTTAAATCAAATTGACAAAAGAAAGTACCCAAATGACCCTGCATGGTCAAGTGGCCAAAAAGTTAAATTTTGGTCTCATCACTCCAAATGACTTTGTTCCAGAAGGTTTGAGGCTTGTCTCTGTGCTGTTTGGCGTAATGTAAGCGGGATACTTTGTGACATTTGCGCAGAAATGGCTTTCTTCTGGTGACTCGACCATGCAGCCCATTTTTCTTCAAGTGTCTCCTTATTGTGCATCTTGAAACAGCCACACCACAATTTTTCAGAGAGTCCTGTATTTCAGCTGAAGTTATTTGTGGATTTTTCTTCGCATCTCGAACACTTTTCCTGGCAGTTGTGGCTGAAATCTTTGCTGGTCTACCTGAATCCCTCATTTTCCACTTCTTAATCAGTGTTTGAACAATGCTGATTGGCATTCTCAATTCCTTGGAAATCTTTTTATACCCCTTTCCTGTTTTATGCAGTTCAATTACCTTTTCTCGCAGATCCTTTGACAATTATTTTGCCTTCCCCAGAAACATCTGTGCAGCACTGGATGAAAGATGCAATGGTCTGTCAGAAACCCAGAAACTCACTGACCTTTTATACACACACATTAATTACAAACAAACATGTCACAGGTGAAGATTGGAACCTTGATTAGCCATTCAAACCTGTTTGTGTCAACTTTTGTGCATGTTATCAGGGTCATTTGGGTACTTTCTTTTGTCATTTTGATTTAAAAAGAGTACACACAGTTGTTTGCCAATAGATAGCTTCACACTACCATTAAGCATGAGTGGAACAAAGGTTTTTGTGTTATCATTCATATTTTCTGAAGAATGGCCAATCAATCATAAATTCTCCCAGGGTATGTAAACTTATGAGCACGACTGTACTACCTCGATAAAACATGGTGGAAATGTTTGTCACGAGATACTGCAGTAGTACATAGTAAACAGTAGGGATGCGGTACTCTGTATATTCCTGCACAGGACTATCCGCTTTAATTAAAAAAAAACACCTGATATTAATTGAGATCGGATGAGATAATAAAAATTAATTGTGAACATTTCTTTTGCCAAATCGCCCAGCCTTGTAAGGGAAACCCTGTTATAATAATACTTTCACTTGTGCTGTATTGCGGCCTCAGTGCGATAACTACAGTGGTGTGCAAAAATCTTAGAACACTTGCAATGAACTGGAAAACAAAGTCCTATTTCAATGAAATGACCCCAAATGCAGCCATAAAACCATTTGTTTCTTTCATAATGGTACCTTCAACCATACTGATATTGCATAATGAATGATCCAGAGACACCTGCATGATGCCTTTGTCTATTTCTGAGAAACATACTGCATGTTGGTAAAGCTAAACAGTCAAATCTCCCTAATATATTCATTACAACTGGAAGGACATCAAGTTTTAAAACTCTCAGAAATTACATCGACACCATGCCAGAAAGCTGCGCTGCTATGATTATCGCTAAAGGGGCCCACACGAAATATTAGAGTAAAATGTAAAAAGAACTCGATTAATAAATCAGTAGGTCTAAAATTCTCAGTACCTTTTGCCTTTAGCTTTAACAATGGCAAAAAAAAGAGTGAAATTCAGGCTTTGGGAACAAATAAAACACCCGTTTCTTAAGATTTGACAAGTTTTCTACTATTTTTGCACACCTGTCAGGTTCAAACACTGATGACGTCTATTAATCAGACAAGAAGCAAGGAACCATGCAGAGACAGAGTTCAACTTAGCTCATGAGGAGAATGCATTGAGCTGCACACTTAGTCACAGTCTCGCCCTACGCTCTAGGGTACAGCTCCCGCGTCCCTCGATTTATTCAGGAGTTCCACAGTCAACATCACTGAAGCCGCTTCTAAAAGGAGTGGTCACATATATCATGCAAAGCTGGTCCAGTACGCACAATATGTGACGGAATGTGCTGGGGCCTTGTGATTGCCTTGTTTCTGCTTCGTCTGCGTGCTGTCATGTTATCTTCGTTGAGGTCCTTGAAGTCCTTGGCTGTTAGCGGGCTAAAACAAAGATAACATCTGCGGCTGAGGCCACCCCTCAGACAAGAAATGTTGTCCTTACACAGATAGAAAAAATGCAGCTTGAGCACAATAGCTAATAACTATAGCAATGGACCTTAAGCATACTAAAGTTGTGTGATAATATATATCAATCAATCAATCAATCAATGTTTTTTTATATAGCCCTAAATCACAAGTGTCTCAAAGGGCTGCACAAGCCACAACGACATCCTCGGTACAGAGCCCACATAAGGGCAAGGAAAAACTCACCCCAGTGGAGTGTTAGAATACATGATTATTCTAACAACACATCTGTATGATCTCGTATTTACAGTTCTGGGCACTCCATTTGGTCTGGATTTTAGCCATATTTATTAGTTACACTCTTTAAACCAGGGGTGTCAAAGTCAAGGCCCATGGGCCAGCGAATGAATGATCTATGGCCCCCGGGATGATATTTGATTAGCATTAGAACCGGCCCGCAGGCCACAGCCACCTGCTGCTGTTTTGCACGTACCAATACTCCATCAGTATTGGTGCTAGGACCCCATCAAGTCCCAATGATGGGGTCCCACAGTAAATTTTTGGGGTCCCACTTTTTTGTAACCGTTTTGAAAACAAATGATAAATGTATGCCTTATCCTGTTATATCTCACATTCTATATTGTGTTTTGGAAAAAGGTTGTCATAAACGCATACATGCCAACCTTGAGACCTCCGATTTTTTCGGGAGGTGGGGGGTGGGGGCGTGGTCGGGGGTGGGGCAGGGCGTGGTTGGGGGTGTGGTTAAGAGGGGAGGAGAATATTGACAGCTAGAATTCACCAAGTCAAATATTCCATACATATATATATATATATATATGTGTATATATATATATATATATATATACACATATATATATATATGTGTATATATATATATATATATATATATATATATATATATATATATATATATATATACACATATATATATATATGTGTATATATATATATATATATATATATATATATATATATATATATATATATATATATATATATATATATAATTGATACTTCAAACTTGCATAAATAAATCTTAAGGAATATAACATAACTTGGCTTCTGAGAGCTTCAAAATGTAATGAATAAAATGCTAAAGTTGTTGATAAACAAGCAATTATTTTAATAATTAAATATGGTCATTTTAAATGAATTATTATGATCATTTAAAATTAATTATTTCGAATGTTTATTTTAATGTATAATTCTATGGCTGGATGTAATAACGAGTCAGAAAAAATACAAATAAAAATACAATTAATTTTGATGTTTTTATCAAAATATAGTAAAAATGTATTTAGTTGTTTTTTTTTTTTAATTAATAAATATATTTATTTTTAGGTAAGATAAACATAATAATACAATTTATCTCTCGTCTGGATGATTTAGTTCTTGTCACCCTGTTGTCCTCCCGTCGTGAAAAAAGGCTGTCCTCACTCAGGTCCGCATGGAGCTGAGGGGGCGTGGCCTCCAGCTCCGCCTGAAAATCGGGAGATTTTCGGTAGAATATTTGTCCCGGGAGGTTTTCGGGAGAGGCGCTGAATTTCGAGAGTCTCCCGGAAAATTCGGGAGGGTTGGCAAGTATGCATAAACGTTACTTAATTTGTTAAAATAAATAATACAAAAGAAAACAAAATTGTATGCATATGTAAATTTATCCAGTTATAAACATAATTCACTTTCTTCTTTCCTTCATGGATCTAAACTTTACCGCTGCCGGGTATTTTTTTCTATACTTTTTATGTAATATTTTCAGAATGTGTTTGTTCTATTTTTGGCCAAAGTAAGACAAAGAAAACAATCTGAAGTTGTTTTTATTTTTTTGTTTTAATGCCATGATTTTGATTGTCCGGCCCTCGTGTGCACAGATTTTCGTCCATGCGGCCCCTGAGCTAAAATGAGTTTGACGCCCCAGCTTTAAACGATTTTCCGAAGCAACAAAATGGAACTCGCAACTTTTTTCTAATTGATTAGCTGTTGTAGCTCTAATGGAGACTGAAGTTTTACATGGATATGTTCAGAGGCGTAAAATGTCACACCACAAGGGACATTTGAATTCCCTACCCTTGCCTCTTTGTCGCTCTTCATCAAGCGTCACTCCCGTCCCTCGAGGTGTGTCTATTACGTCTCTAAGTGTACCCAGCAGCCTCCAAAAGGGCTTCGAATGAAGGCTGTGACAGCGGGATAAATTGCCTCTCCACCCCCTCCTTTTTTTTGCAGCCAAGGTGAAGGCTAGCTAAATGTTATCACTGCTCCTAATGACCAATGCACACGCCCACTGACGTTGTGCAGTGAGGAGGAAGGAGGACGAGGACAGGAAGGGAGTACAACGCTCAGTGGGCTGGGTTGTAAATGCTGATAAGGCGTTCTGCTTCTGTGCTCAGCTCCGCTCCACTGGGCCTTTTTGCACGAGTGCATCACAGCCTCGGCCAGCACAGACGTTTTTATGAGGTGGAATTATGGCATATTTTCCTTCCTCTTTCCCTCCTCCCCAAACACACTTCCCTTTTCACACTCAATTCCCTGACGTCTCCTCCCCTCCTTGGCTGCTCTTCTCGCTTAATCATCGCGCTCTTATCTAATATCACCTCATGCAATATGCACTCTCTCAGATCCAATACAACTTCCAGCTTTGCCAAAAGATGCTCACTTTTCCCTGCACTGCCTCATAATTAGCGGCGTTTCTCGTATGTTTGTAACCTGCGACCTGTGACCTGTTTTCAGCGCACTCTGTGCTATTCTAAAAATATATATCATGCAAGTGTGAAAAGAAGCTAACTGCCACATAATTCAACTAAGCTACTCACTAGACATGTCCGATAATGGCTTTTTTGCCGATATCCGATACTCCGATATTGTCCAACTCTTAATTACCGATTCCGATATAAACAGTCAAGGAATTAACACATTATTAGGGCTGCAACAACTAATTGATTAAATAAATTAGAATTGATTATAAAAATAGTTGCCGATTAATTTAGTCATCGATTTGTTGGATCTATGCTATGCGCATGCGCAGAGGCTTTTATTTATTTTTTATTTTATTATTATTATTTTTTTAATAAACCTTTATTTATAAACTGCAACATTCACAAACAGCTGAGAAACAATAATCAAAATAAGTATGGTGCCAGTATGCTGTTTTTTTTCTCTCAATATAATACTGGAAAGGATAGAAATGTATTTTTTCTCCTTTATCCGATTATTAATCGATTAATCGAAGTAATAATCGACAGATTAATCGATTATCAAATTAATCGTTAGTTGCAGCCCTACACATTATTATGCCTAATTTTGTTGTGATGCCCCGCTGGATGCATTAAACAATGTAACAAGTTTTTCCAAAATAAATCAACTCAAGTTATGGGAAAAAAAATGCCAACATGGCACTGCCATATT
>NC_084558.2:37998327-38175827 GCF_033978685.3 Nerophis lumbriciformis | reverse complement strand
TGCCTCTATTTTTTAAATTTTATTTATTTACTAGCAAGCTGGTCTCGCTTTGCTCGACATTTTTAATTCTAAGAGAGACAAAACTCAAATAGAATTTGAGAATCCAAGAAAATATTTTAAAGACTTGGTCTTCACTAACTGACAAAGAAACAGATAACAGATTTGGTGTCCAGTTCAAAGTGTGACATGATTTATTTAAAAATTTGAGAGTTCACTTTTGTATTTTACATGAGTTATTATTTGTACAAACATGGTGCAAAGTAGTTCGTGATTTGTTAAAAAATGTTAGTGGCTAGCTAGTTAAAATGGGATATTGTGATTTCACAAGACTGTCTTAGAAGTGATCATTTGAAAATGTTCAATTTGAAAAATGTGCACTTAGAGAAATATAAAAATAAAGTGTTGCATATTGATATTTATCTGTTTCTATATATATTTATTGTGAGAAATCATTAAGATGATCAGTGTTTCCACAAAGATAAATATCATTAATAGAGTTAAAGGTAAATTGAGCAAATTGGCTATTTCTGGCAATTTATTTAAGTGTGTATCAAACTGGTAGCCCCTGCGATGAGGTGGCGACTTGTCCAGGGTGTACCCCGCCTTCCGTCCGATTGTAGCTGAGATTGGCTCCAGCGCCCCCCGTGACCCCAAAGGGAATAAGCGGTAGAAAATGGATGGATGGAAACTGGTAGCCCTTCGCATTAATCAGTACCCAAGAAGTAGCTCTTGGTTTCAAAAAGGTTGGTGACCCCTGATCTAACATAATAGTGAGAGTCCAGTCCATAGTGGAGCCAGCAGGAGACCATCCCGAGCGGAGACGGGTCAGCAGCGCAGAGATGTCCCCAACCGATGCACCCTGCCCCCCCACACACTCCTCCGTGCGTCGGTTGAGGTGGGCGGGGTTTGGTAGCGGGTGTGTATAATGTAGCCCGGAAGAGTTAGGGCTAAATGGGATTCTGGGTATTTGTTCTGTTGTGTTTATGTTGTGTTACGGTGCAGATGTTCTCCCGAAATGTGTTTGTCATTCTTGTTTGATGTGGGTTCACAGTGTGGCGCATTATTAGTAAGAGTGTTAAAGTTTTTTATACCGCCACCGTCAGTGTAACCTGTGTGGTTCTTGACCAATTATGCTTGCTGTCACTTACTGAGTAAGCATAAGCCCCATACAAAGAGTGGCTGGACCGGCACGCTGGCTGAACTGGCACGCTGGTTGTAGTGGGCGCTAAATGCTGGACCATCATGGCACGTTCGAGAGGATAGTTGCCCTGAAATTTGTAGTCTGCCGGAAAAATCGCAAGGGTTGATAAGTACGACGCTGTCAAGCGCCATTCATATAAAACTCTCGGGCCGCACTAACATTACATTTCCATATTAAGGTGCGGGCCGCGTGTCTGAGACCCTTGGTTTATACATAGCACAAAGCAAAAAAAAACTTTATGTAGTGTTATTTCATTTAAAATTTCAAAAGATTTTTGTGTCTCCCATTGTTTTCTTTAATTTGTGAAACTGGTCAAAATGGCTCTTTGAGTGGTAAAGGTTGCCGACCCCTGAGCTAGGGAAACACTTGCTTATTTTGTTCAACTGCAACTGTTGTATGACAGTGTCATTGTCTCTTCTATGTCCGCCATGTTTGTGGAATTGGTTGTCGCTTTAGCCATATTGCACTGAGCAGACAGGACAGACACGACTAGCGCTTTCGTCGCTGCAGCATGTTACGTCTACTCCGCAGCATTTCCCGTTCTATGGTTATCATCTTTATGTTCCGAATGTCTGCCATCTTTGTGGAGTATTTTGTGGCGTTGAGCAGCCGGGACAGGACATGTGCCTTATATGATGTTATCTTCTGCCTGTAGGGCTTCTCTCAGTTTTTTCCCCTTTCCTCTCCAAAAGTGAGATGAGATAAAAATGTAGTTGAACAACATCCATTATTCAATGTGACCCTGAGCCCAGAGACGCCAATTGTTAAAGAAAAAAAAGAAAAAAAAGAAGCATGCATTCATCTCCTGTAGGAAATGTTTCTCCTTTTTTAACTGGCAAAAAATAGGGCAACAGAGACGACGATTCAGCACTCTCACTAATTGGCGTCTTTCAACGTGTAGCTCAGAGAGGAAGAAGAGCTACTTGCTCAATGATATTGATTGGACTTTTTCCGCCGTGGGAGAGGTGAGGATGGCGATTCTGTGGCTTTCAAGTATAGCTCAAAGGTGCAATCGTCATGATGAGGACACATACTGTAAGATTTAAAATATATATATATATATATATTCCAGTCATGCATAACAGTCACTTTGTCCTTATTCTGCATTTGCAGGCTGTTTTCGTGATGAACGAGACCTCAGCGCTTATTACTGTACCATCATACTCCATCGCCTCTATCATTATCAGCCCCTCTTTTTATTCATTGTGACACATTTTGGAAAAAAAGAGTCATAGCGGTGGATAAACGCGGTAGGCACTAAACACGTTGTCAGATGCGCATCACTGACCGCATCAGATACCAAAGGTGCAGGCCGCTCGATGAAAGCAATCAAACGTGAATTTAAAGGCGTATCGATCGTCGTCTACTCGCTGGGGATGGAGAATTTGTGAACTCAGGAAGTTACGGGAAGCGGAGAGAGGAGTGCGACGGGGTGATCGAAGATGGAAGATCAGACACAAGCCTGACTGAGCAAGGACACTGAAAGGGGTTACGGCTTATTTTAGGAGGAAGGTGTTCTAATGCCGTTCATCCCCTCCAGTGGAGCACCTGACCTTGTCCTCTGTGAAAACTGTCACTCATACATTATTCAACGTCATAAAAGTCATTACATAACGATGAAATGTCTTCAGATTTCAACTTTTTACAACCTGGTCATAAAGCTGCACTTTTCTGGCAATTTTGCCCATCATCCACGATCCTTATGTGAGACACGAACACACGTTGGCCTTTTCCGTGCATTCTAAATAATAATTTAAAAAAACTGCTAGTATGAGGCAGCTTACAGTGCAGGGAATGAGAAGTCATCTACTCAGTCTATAAAGCCCTTTAAAACATGCCAAAACATCCAACAACGTACATGCTTTAAGTATATATGTATGTAATGTATAGTAACAGAGACGGGGATGGAAATGAAAGGGAGAAAGAGGAAGGGGAAGGAAAAAGAGAAAAAAATATCAATAAATAAAAGGTGTATGCACAATTGTGCATTTGAACAATCGTATGTGGAATGTGTTGATATGTGTGTATATCCATCCATCCATCCATCTTCTTTCGCTTATCCGAGGTCGGGTCGCGGGGGCAGCAGCCTAAGCAGGGAAGCCCAGACTTTCCTCTCCCCAGCCACTTCGTCCAGCTCCTCCCGGGGGATACCGAGGCGTTCCCAGGCCAGCCGGGAGACATAGTCTTCCCAACGTGTCCTGGGTCTTCCCCGTGGCCTCCTACCGGTCGGACGTGCCCTAAACACCTCCCGAGGGAGGCGTTCGGGTGGCATCCTGACCAGATGCCCGAACCACCTCATCTGGCTCCTCTCGATGTGGAGGAGCAGTGGCTTTACTTTGAGCTCCCCCCGGATGGCAGAGCTTCTCACCCTATCTCTAAGGGAGAGCCCCGCCACCCGGCGGAGGAAACTCATTTCGGCCGCTTGTACCCGTGATCTTGTCCTTTCGGTCATAACCCAAAGCTCATGACCATAGGTAAGGATGGGAACGTAGATCGACCGGTAAATTGAGAGCTTTGCCTTCTGGCTCAGCTCCTTTTTCACCACAACGGATCGATACAGCGTCCGCATTACTGAAGATGCCGCACCAATCCGCCTGTCGATCTCACGATCCACTTTTCCCTCACTCGTGAACAAGACTCCGAGGTACTTGAACTCCTCCACTTGGGGCAGGGTCTCCTCCCCAACCCGGAGATGGCACTCCACCCTTTTCCGGGCGAGAACCATGGACTCGGACTTGGAGGTGCTGATTCTCATCCCAGTCGCTTCACACTCGGCTGCGAACCGATCCAGCGAGAGCTGAAGATCCTGGCCAGATGAAGCCATCAGGACCACATCATCTGCAAAAAGCAGAGACCTAATCCTGCAGTCACCAAACCGGATCCCCTCAACGCCTTGACTGCGCCTAGAAATTCTGTCCATAAAGGTTATGAACAGAATCGGTGACAAAGGGCAGCCTTGGCGGAGTCCAACCCTCACTGGAAACGTGTCCGACTTACTGCCGGCAATGCGGACCAAGCTCTGACACTGATCGTACAGGGAGCGGACAGCCACAATCAGACAGTCCGATACCCCATACTCTCTGAGCACTCCCCACAGGACCTCCCGAGGGACACGGTCGAATGCCTTCTCCAAGTCCACAAAGCACATGTAGATATATATGTATATATTGGTAAATGCATGTATTTACATGCTTATCAATGCATGTGATCAAGTACCGTATTTTTCGGATTATAAATCGCAGTTTTTTTTCATAGTTTGGCCGGGGGTGCGACTTATACTCTGGAGCGATTTATGTGTGAAATTATTAACACATTACCGTAAAATATAAAATAATATTATTTATCTCATTCACCTAAGAGACTAGGCGTATATCAGCAATCGTCACACACACACACACACACACACACACGTCAACCAATACAAATTTGGCGGGGGGTGGGTCATGGCAGAAGTGCATTGTGAAAAAAAAGATGCTACCTGCTACTACTTCCGTACCTATGAAAATTGATCATTTCAACAGCGACACCAAGGAAGAAGATTTCATGGGATTTAGCGATTAGGAGTGACAGATTGTTTGGTAAACGTATAGCATGTTCTATATGTTATAGTTATTTGAATGACTCTTACCATAATATGTTACGTTAACATACCAGGCACGTTCTCAGTTGGTTATTTATGCCTCATATAACGTACACTTATTCAGCCTGTTGTTCACTATTCTTTATTTATTTTAAATTGCCTTTCAAATGTCTATTCTTGGTGTTGGATTTTATCAAATACATTTCCCCCAAAAATGCGACTTATATGTTTTTTTCCTCCTTTATTATGCATTTTCGGCCGGTGCGACTTATACTACGGAGCGACTTATAGTCCGAAAAATACGGTACTATGATTTTGACAGAGACTCAAGAGTCCTTTCTTGTGTTTCTTTATCTCAAGATCGATTTCTTGTTTTTGTTTTTTTTTTGTTTTATTTTCTTTATTTGGCATGCACAAAGTGAATGTGGAAAGGTTCGGCATAATAGGCTTTCAGCTTCAGCCTATACCTTTTTGGTCAGGAAATGTAAACCGATACTTTTATTTATTTATCTGCTATGCACTTGAAGTGTACTGTTTACATGAGCTGATGACAAAATAAAAAACATTGAATTGAATTGAACAGGCACATTCCTGATAACAGGAATACAATATTTTGGTCATTTTAAGCATTACCATAACGTCTTACCTGCAGCGCATTGATTTCACAGAGCGTGTAGCAATGAACGCTACTTCCATCAACAACAACAACAACAACAACCACTAATCATGGCAGACTTGGTGAGAGCCTTGAAGCATTATTATGGAGTACTATGTTTCATGGACAAAATAAGAACAAAAAACAATGACTTATAAATGTTTGCTCTCATTGGAATGCCTACTAATAGGATGGTTGTATCTTCCAGCACTCTTCACTCCTCAGATGAAAAATGCCAAAAGCAAATAAACATCTTGCTGAGTGTTTTTAGCAAGTCTTTTTAGTTCTCCACAAATTTTGCTAACCTGGTTTTTGTTTGTCTTGCAGCTCCAACGACTGAAGCGCTCCTTCTCCTTTAAATCCGTCATGCGCAGCAAGAGTGTGGACAACTTCTTCCAGCGCAGCAACGGCGAAGCACGTCCACCTTGCACGCTCATAATCCCCCCAGCTCCGCCGCCGTCGCCTCCCCCGTGTTCGGAGTCCCCCCTGGCCTACGAGCGATCGCCCTTTCTCTCGCCGTCCGCCAGCCCCATCCCCTCGCTTTCGGAGTCGCTCCACTCTCCATCCTTCAACCCCTCGCTGTCTCTCAGCTCCAAGGGTCTACCCAAGTCTGCGGGTCAGCCCGCGGCGCCACCCAAGACTCACTGTTTCCAGGAGCACGTCTTTCGCAGGCACACTAACTGCGAGCGATGCAAACATTTGATTCAAGGTAATGTTTACTTCACGTCATACATTAATTATTGCATGTGTTGCATATTCCTATCTAGTACATGGGTGTCCAAACTATGGCCCGCCGACAGCCATGAGTTTAATAATTATAATAGTCTGACAATTTTGATGCTGCTATTATGTAGTGGACAACGTGAGCAGTTCAGGTCAATCTTTAATTATGCTCTGAATGGAACTATGCACAGCATTCACTTTTATGACCCAATGCAAACAACCTTAGCTAGTCATAGTGCAAAAAAAAAAAAAAATCCAACCAACAGACATGGTCACGCATAACACAACCTGCTCACTGAACTTTGTGGACATTATGAAAAGCGTCCATGCACCATATAAAGTTCAAAATTACACCCAATTAAATCCATTCTAAAGCATGATAGGACAATGCAAAACACTCTCCACACTTATCTATGTTTGGCGCATTTTAGCTGCTTGATTACAAAACAATACTCTTAATATCCAATTATATTCATTATTAGAGATGATGCGTTAAAATGTAATATCGGAAATTATCGGTATCGTTTTTTTTATTATCAGTATTTATTTTTTATTTATTTTTGTGTCCTGTCCAGCTTCTCAGGCAAATCATATCAATCAATCAATCAATGTTTATTTATATAGCCCTAAATCACAAGTGTCTCAAAGGGCTGCACAAGCCACAACGACATCCTCGGTACAGAGCCCAGATAAGGGCAAGGAAAAACTCACCCCAGTGGGACGTCGATGTGAATGACTATGAGAAACTTTGGAGAGGACCGCATATGTGGGTAAACCCCCCCCCCCCCCCCCCCCCCCCCTCTAGGGAGACCGAATGCAATGGATGTCAAGTGGGTCTAACATAATATTGTGAGAGTACAGTCCATAGTGGATCCAGCATAACAGTAAGAGTCCAGTCCACAGTGGGGTCAGCATGAAACCATCCCCAGCGGAGACGGGTCAGCAGCGCAGAGATGTTCCCAACCGATACACAGGCGAGCGGTCCACCCCGGGTCCCGACCCCGGACAGCCAGCACCCCATCCATGGCCACCGGACCTGAGTGTCTCCCCCTCCACAAGGGATAGGGGTAAGAGAAGTGTAGGATACTTCTCTTGTTGCCTTTTTTGTATTTGACTTTATTAAATGTATTTATATTATCATTTAGTGCAGCCGGGCCGGAGCAGGAGGGGATAGAAAGAGAAAAAAAAGAAGACAGAGGGGGAAATTGTGGGGACAAGAGGGGGATTAGACAGAGAGACAAAAACAACAACAGCAAAGAACAACAACAATAGAGCAACATCAGCAAATACGACATGTACAAATATGATGGTAAAAGTAATAGCAAATAAGCAGTTAGCGAAAAATTAAAAATAATACAGAAATGACAATGAGCATTATTACACTACAAATGGATCAATACAAATACCAATAGAAATAGCGCTATTGATAAAGGACACTACCAATACTTTACCTTTATTATCAACAATACAGTTGTTCAAATGTAACTATACATATTCGTAATGATAACTTGAGATACGAAAAAATGCAGAAAAATGGAGGGGGAGAAAGAAAAGCAACCTACATTAACCTTGTAGATTGTTATAGTAACAATAGGTTAAGCTTTGCCAGTGTGCCATGTGTTATACCCAGTTTACCCTAGGGCAACAACGTTAATATATGTTTGATGAAACGTGATTATGTGTATGAGTGTAAGTATGCATATGTACTTGTATATGTACTTGTTTTTTTTTATTAAATCAACATAAAAAACACAAGATACACTTACAATTAGTGCACCAACCCAAAAAACCTCCCTCCCCATTTACGCTCATTCACACAAAAGGGTTGTTTCTTTCTGTTATTAATATTCTGGTTCCTACATTATATATCAATATATATCAATACAGTCTGCAAGGGATACAGTCCGTAAGCACACATGATTGTGCGTGCTGCTGGTCCACTAATAGTACTAACCTTTAACAGTTAATTTTACTCATTTTCATTAATTACTAGTTTCTATGTAACTGTTTTTGTATTGTTTTACTTTCTTTTTTATTCAAGAAAATGTTTTTAATTTATTTATCTTATTTTATTAATTTTTTTAAACAGTACCTTATCTTCACCATACCTGGTTGTCCAAATTAGGCATAATAATGTGTTAATTCCACGACTGCATATATCGGTTGATATCGGTATCGGTTGATATCGGTATCGGTAATTAAAGAGATGGACAATATCGGCAAAAAGCCATTATCGGACATCCCTATTCATTATTAATTATTTATCCATTCTATTAATATAATATGTGTATTTATATACACAGTCGTGGTCAAAAGTTTACATACACTTGTAAAGAACATAATGTCATGGCTGTCTTGAGTTTCCAATACTTTCTACAACTCTTATTTTTTTGTGATAGAGTGATTGGAGCACATACTTGTTGGTCACAAAAAACATTCATGAAGTTTGGTTCTTTTGTGAATTTATTATGGGTCTACTGAAAATGTGAGCAAATCTGCTGGGTCAAACGTATACATACAGCAATGTTAATATTTGCTTACATGTCCCTTGGCAAGTTTCACTGTAATAAGGCGCTTTTGTTAGCCATCCACAAGCTTCTGGTTGAATTTTTGACCACTCCTCTTGACAAAATTGGTGCAGTCAGCTAAATGTGTTGGTTTTCTGACATGGACTTGTTTCTTCAGCATTGTCCACACGTTTAAGTCAGGATTTTGGAAAGGCCATTCCAAAACCTTAATTCTAGCCTGATTTAGCCATTCCTTTACCACTTTTGACATGTGTTTGGGGTCATTGTCCTGTTGGAACACCCAACTGCACCCAAGACCCAACATCCAGGCTGAAGATTTTAGGTTGTCCTGAAGAATTTGGAGGTAATCCTCCTTTTTTATTGTCCCATTTACTCTCTGTAAAGCACCAGTTCCATTGGCAGCAAAACAGGCCCAGAGCGTACTACTACCACCACCATGCTTGACGGTAGGTGTGGTGTTTCTGGGATTAAAGGCCTCACCTTTTCTCCTCCAAATATATTGATGGGTATTGTAGCCAAACAGTTACATTTTGGTTTCATCTGACCACAGAACTTTCCTCCAGAAGCTCTTATCTTTGTCCATGTGATATATATATATATATATATATATATATATATATATATATATATATATATATATATATATATATATATATATATATATATATATATTTGTTACTTTACATGCAGTCGGCTTTCGGCCCTCGACCAAATTTTCTTAGCCCAATGCAGCCTCCAAGTCGAAAGGTTTGGACACCCCTGAACTACAAACCCTGTTTCCATATGAGTTGGGAAATTGTGTTAGATGTAAATATAAACGGAATACAATGATTTGCAAATCATTTTCAACCCATATTCAGTTGAATATGCTACAAAGACAACATATTTGATGTTCAAACTGATAAACTTTTTTTTTTGTAAATAATCATTAACTTTAGAATTTGATGCCAGCAACACGTAACAAAGAAGTTGGCTAAGGTGGCAATAAATACTGATAACGTTTAGGAATGCTCATCAAACACTTATTTGGATCATCCCACAGGTGAACAGGGAAATTAGGAACAGGTGGGTGCCATGATAAGGTATAAAAGTAGATTCCATGAAATGCTCAGTCATTCACAAACAAGGATGGGGCGAGTGTAACCACTTTGTCAACAAATGTGTGAGCAAATTGTTGAATAGTTTAAGAAAAACCTTTCTCAAGCAGCTATTGCAAAGAATTGAGGGATTTCACCATCTATGGTCCGTAATATCATCAAAGGGCTCAGAGAATCTGGAGAAATCACTGCACGTAAGCAGCTAAGCCCGTGATCTTCGATCCCTCAGGCTGTACTGCATCAACAAGTGACATCAGTGTGTAAAGGATATCACCACATGGGCTCAGGAACACTTCAGAAACCCACTGTCAGTAACTACAGTTGGTCGCTACATCTGTAAGTGCAAGTTAAAACTCTCCTATGCAAGGCGAAAACCGTTTATCAACAACATCCAGAAACGCCGTCGGCTTCACTGGGCCTGAGCTCTTCTAAGATGGACTGATACAAAGTGGAAAAGTGTTCTGTGGTCTGACGAGTCCACATTTCAAATTGTTTTTGGAAACTGTGGACGTCGTGTCCTCCGGACCAAAGAGGAAAAAAACCATCCGGATTGTTATAGGCGCAAAGTTGAAAAGGCAGCATCTGTGATGGTATGGAGGTGTTTTAGTGCCCAAGACATGGGTAACTTACACATCTGTGAAGGCGCCATTAATGCTGAAAGGTACATACAGGTTTTGGAGCAACATATGTTGCCATCCAAGTAACGTTACCATGGACGCCCCTGCTTATTTCAGCAAGACAATGCCAAGCCACGTGTTACATCAACGTGGCTTCATAGTAAAAGAGTGTGGGTACTAGACAGGCCTGCCTGTAGTCCAGACCTGTCTCCCATTGAAAATGTGTGGCGCATTATGAAGCCTAAAATACTACAACGGAGACCCCCAGACTGTTGAACAACTTAAGCTGTACATCAAGCAAGAATGGGAAAGAATTCCAACTGAAAAGTTACAAAAATGTGTCTCCTCAGTTCCCAAACGTTTACTGAGTGTTGTTAAAAGGAAAGGCCATGTAACACAGTGGTGAACATGCCCTTTCCCAACTACTTTGGCACGTGTTGCAGCCATGAAATTCTAAGTTAATTATTATTTGCAAAAAAAAAAAAAGTTTATCAGTTTGAACATCAAATATCTTGTCTTTGTAGCATATTCAACTGAATATGGGTTGAAAATGATTTGCAAATCATTGTATTCCGTTTATATTTACATCTAACACAATTTCCCAACTCATATGGAAACGGGGTTTGTAGTATAATTGTTTAAAACATATTTCCTATGGAGATAGAATACTGCTATGAAGTTTTCAAAATGTTCATTTCGATTTTCCTTTCAACTTTTTGTCACGATCGTGTTGTTAGTTGTTATTGATCCTAAGATGCAAAGAAGGTAGGCAAAGTGCAAGCAAGAGGTCCCCTTATTAGGTATCAGGCAGAAGAAAAGTACGTAAGGTCTAGCGGCAACTCAGAAAACAACCAGACACTTTGGCAAACAGAAGATAAGGAGCTTGCACTGAAAGAGGTGAAACAAGGTGGAACTAAATAGAACTAATTAACAAAGAAGAACACGTGCGCTGGCAGGACAAGAAACAAAAAGTAGAGAGGCTGCATAACATAGAGACCAAAAAGAAAATACTGACAAAACAAAAGCACCAGGACAGAAAATGATACAGAACACAGGATAATAACAAACAAAGTCCAAACTATTATGTGGCATCAGGACCCTTTCAATCTAATGGCAGTGTTTTTGGCACCACACTCGTTGGGTATGAATGACTCTGCAAGATGTTATGAGTTATAAATTGATACAATTGTGCAAACAAGTCAATAAATCTACATCCACTCAAAATCCGCCGATCCAGAACATTGCCTTTAAGTTTGCTTTGAAAATACATTCCGGCATTGTAGAAAAAGATGGCACTGAAATGTAAATGTGTGAATGCTTGTTAAATTATCATATACATTTCACTGCATGTCTTTGGATTTGTTCTCCACAGCATCTGTTCACTGCAATGGGGCTTTTATTTTTGTAATTTCAACTTCCTGGTTTTCCACATTGAATATTCTTTCTTTTTTACTTTTAATGGCATTACTCTGCCTCCGAAGTTTCCTTCCTTTTTTGATTTCCTCTGCAGCCCATGCTGCATGATCAAATGTCAACTTTGCAAACAAAAGTCATTCAAGTGATTCATCACACACATCCATGTACTCCACAACGCTACGTCACTCAGAATTACCTGTCAACTCAGCCATTAAGCCTTTACATTTGTGGGACAATGTGTATTAGTAGTACTAGCCCTGGGGCTATCGATGTATTTTAGTAATCAAGTAATTGATTAATTTGTTTGATTAATCAAGTAATTGGATAAAACACACTTTGTAGCCTAAATGCGTATTTTAAGAAAATACATTCTTGTTTTTGCTGTCACCATCATTATTATTATTATTATTATTATTAATTTTTAATTTTTTATTTTATTAAATCAACATAAAAAACACAAGATACACTTACAATTAGTGCACCAACCCAAAAAAACCTCCCTACCCCATTTACACTCATTCACACAAAAGGGTTGTTTCTTTCTGTTATTAATATTCTGGTTCCTACATTATATATCAATATATATCAATACAATCTGCAAGGGATACAGTCCATAAGCACACATGATTGTGCGTGCTGCTGGTCCACTAATAGTACTAACCTTTAACAGTTAATTTTACTCATTTTCATTAATTACTACTTTCTATGTAACTGTTTTTATATTGTTTTACTTTCTTTTTTATTCAAGAAAATGTTTTTAATTTATTTATCTTATTTTATTAATTTTTTTAAAAAGTACCTTATCTTCACCATACCTGGTTGTCCAAATTAGACATAATAATGTGTTAATTCCACGACTGCATATATCGGTTGATATCGGTATCGGTTGATATCGGTATCGGTAATTAAAGAGTTGGACAGTATCGGATATCGGCAAAAAGCCATTATCGGACATCCCTATTCATTATTAATTATTTATCCATTATATTAATCTAATATGTGTATTTATATACACAGTCGTGGTCAAAAGTTTTCATACACTTGTAAAGAACATAATGTCATGGCTGTCTTGAGTTTCCAATAATTTCTACAACTCTTATTTTTTGTGATAGAGTGATTGGAGCACATACTTGTTGGTCACAAAAAACATTCATGAAGTTTGGTTCTTTTATGAATTTATTATGGGTCTATTGAAAATGTGAGCAAATCTGCTGGGTCAAAAGTATACATACAGCAATGTTAATATTTGGTTACATGTCCCTTTAACAGTTAATTTTAGTCATTTTCATTAATCACTAGTTTCTGTGTAACTGTTTTTACATTGTTTTACTTTATTTTTTATTCAAGAACATGTTTTTAATTTATTTATCTTATTTATTTATTTATTTATTTTAAAAAAAGGACCTTATCTTCACCGGACCAGGTTGTCAATGAAATAAGATTGTTTAAAGGGTTCTTAAAAATCTCCAATCATTATTTTTGTTTAATGAGTGCACATCATCAACATTTAAATTGCACTTTTATCAAGTGTGCATTATTAAAGAAACACGCAAACATTCAAATGTGCAATATTTTCCTCAATTATTTTAAATTATGATCTACTTTTCTATGTCTTCCCCTTTATTTCCATTTTATTCCCACTGCTTTTATTTAGCGCCGTTTTTCGTGAAAACTAATACAACTTTGTTTATATGAGTGGTAACAGGAGAAAATTCCACATTCTGACCATTCAAAAGTCAATGAACTGATCTATGATGTACATTCCAGTAATTTATCACAGACCATTAGCTTTCTTCCTCCCAAAATTGTAACGGACCAGTTTAATCCTTTACCCTCAAGCCTCTTGTTGCATTTTCTGAAGGGATGCTTTGTAATTTTGTTGTCTTGACCGATTTCACCCTGACACA
Organism: Nerophis lumbriciformis; assembly: GCF_033978685.3. Lineage (NCBI taxonomy): Eukaryota > Metazoa > Chordata > Actinopteri > Syngnathiformes > Syngnathidae > Nerophis > Nerophis lumbriciformis. The sequence continues at coordinate 38,162,103 of NC_084558.2, read as the reverse complement.
GGCCAATCCACAAATCTTACTGCAGACGCTTTCTAATGAAATGGTTTAGCCAATGAAGACTATTGACGCTTCATTTATGCAAACTCATCATGAATGTCTTGAGCACTGTTTCAGGCTCAACGCTGCAGTGCGGACAGAGGATTTGACAAATGACAAATAGTTTTTAGTCTACATTTTGGATTGTGTACTGTAACAACTATCTGTTTGCACGCAGGAAACTCTAAGCAAGGACTGCGTTGTAAAGCCTGCAAAATGGCCGCTCACCTCTGGTGCTTTGCGGAGCTCTCCCAGCAGCCCTGTGTTGGCAAGGTAGGATGCCCGATCCTTGTTTATTGTTCTTAAACATTGCAATGTAGACCTATTTAGCCACATTTAATATATAGCTTATTATAATATGCATCACTTAGGATTACTCAAAGTTAGGGGAGTCCCAATACAACTTGTTTTACTTCCAATACAATGCCAATATTGGAGCCTTGTGTTTTTTCAAAGAAAAAAAGTTATGCAAAGCTCATGATGCAGTTAATTGGATGTGGACACGTTTGTTACTGGATACTCTCAAATATGCTTCTGCCCTGGAGACTTTGTATCTGTTAGTAATATGCAACTATATTTTTGAATACTCATTTATGTTGACAAATGTGTTATAAACCATAATATGGTTCAATTAAGGACACTTATTACGTTTAGCTTGGTTGCTATTGTGTGCTTGGCTGTTGTGTAGCTGCTAGCTACTTGTAGCCTATAGCCTGCCATGTTTACCTTTTGTAAATGACTTGACTAAAATACGGGAAACCTTGTGTGCTTATTGGAGGACATTTAGCTGTTAACTGGCTGTCCAGCTGTGAACAAGTAAACACGCTGCAGGTCTGCTTGTATTAAAGATTGTATATGTAAGCCAATCCCATACTTTTTTGCTGATATCTGATGGCAATATCGGACACCCCTACTCAAAACCACTCAGAAGCAGTAAAAGTTCAACATTGTCAATAAAATGGCGTACTTTGCAAAAAAAAAATCTACTTGTCTGTAATGACAAGCCATAAATCAATGCAGAGTTTTACCCATAAACAGGAGGCTCACCACTGGGCTCATGTTTAAAACAGAAATAAAACAGTCTAGAAAATAATTTCATGTATATTTATGCATTTATTTATTAGGATGATTTTCCTTACTAAAAAGGGAAATTTCATGGGATGAGAATAAGGTATTTTGAACTACATCCAGAAGTTGCCTACAACCACAGCCGATGTTTTTCGACTGGACGCTTATTAGACACTGCTGGGTGTCATATGTATATATTAATTGTATTTACGATGTATTTTTTTACTGAGTAGGTAGGACAGGCACACTTAGAACTGTTACATGTAAAAAATACTTACATATTGTTATGTATGATGGTAAACAAAACACTATTTTGTGATCTACAGTATATTCAAGAGCCATGATATAATATTGAATATACTGGATACACATTTTAATCAATATTGTTGTAATTCCCAGTATGTGGGAATCGATACTGGTACTCAACATTACCATTTGTTAGTACTTTTGTTTAAATTTGTTACACAGCTACTCAATTATTTTTATTTAACATTCAGCACTGAGCTGTGCTGTCCAGTTTTTATCTTTTTTTTTCTTATACCTCTGTGTCTGATTTGCAAGTACTGTACTGTATTTTTATATATAGTAAGAGTAGACAGTGCATGCAGTTGCAATTCTAAGATATTAGATGAGGACTACGGTGAGTTTACTTACTCGGGAAGTCGTCTTTGCCATTACCGGTAAATTGAATGTGACAGTCTATTCTTTTGTTGCTACAAAGTGTTTAATACACACCAGCTGTTTAATAGTAACATACATTCTAGTTGTAGTTTTGATAACCAAATTTGGAGGTGTTGAAATCGCTAATGTTACTCAGCAGCATATCTATAGCCAATCCATTGTAAATCGGCATCAAGCTGGAGCATTTTCAAAAGTGGAACTTACTTACTGTACATTTGAGTGCCATATTCTTGCTTTGTTGACATGGAATATTGTAGCATTACCTCAAAGCAGTCTTGTCTGAGTCCACTCTGAGTGCATCACTGCTTGTTTCCCGGCCAAGAGTTTAAGCCGGTGCTGAGTCTGCCACCGGAAGTCACGGGACGTCCCGTGTAACAAAGGTAGTCGAAGTGTGACACCGTTTAATTTTATGTAAAATCGGTACCCGGTGTTACCGACTGACTTCGGTCCACCGAATTCGGTACCCGTCCCTAATTGTTAAAATTATTAACTAAAGGGTAATGCAAATGAAAATGTACTAGTGAAAATTGATAAATTATAAAAATATTATTTGGTCGATAGTTTTGTATAATATAATGTATAATAATGTAAGAACAATATGTATGTACACATTTATTATATGTTATACATTATATATATATATTTATATTTATTTATATTTATATATTGATTTATATTTATATATATATATATATATACACCTACTCAGTGGCCTAGTGGTTAGAGTGTCCGCCCTGAGATCGGTAGGTTGTGAGTTCAAACCCCGGCCGAGTCATACCAAAGACTATAAAAAATGGGACCCATTACCTCCCTGCTTGGCACTCAGCATCAAGGGTTGGAATTGGGGGTAAAATCACCAAAATGATTCCCGGGCGCGGCCACCGCTGCTGCCCACTGCTCCCCTCACCTCCCAGGGGGTGATCAAGGGTGATGGGTCAAATGCAGAGAATAATCTCGCCACACCTAGTGTGTGTGTGACAATCATTGGTACTTTAACTTTAACTTTTATAAATGTGTGTGTGTGTGTGTGTGTGTGTGTGTGTGTGTGTGTGTGTGTGTGTGTGTGTGTGTGTGTGTGTGTGTGTGTATATATATATATATATATATATATATGTATGTATATATATATATATATATATATATATATATATATACAAATCCCGTTTCCATATGAGTTGGGAAATTGTGTTAGATGTAAATATAAACGGAATACAATGATTTGCAAATCCTTTTCAACCCATATTCAATTGAATGCACTACAAAGACAAGATATTTGATGTTCAAACTCATAAACTTTATTTTTTTTTGCAAATAATAATTAACTTAGAATTTCATGGCTGCAACACGTGCCAAAGTAGTTGGGAAAGGGCATGTTCACCATTGTGTTACATGGCCTTTCTTTTTAACAACACTCAGTAAACGTTTGGGAACTGAGGAGACACATTTTTTAAGCTTCTCAGGTGGAATTCTTTCCCATTCTTGCTTGATGTACAGCTTAAGTTGTTCAACAGTCCGGGGGTCTCCGTTGTGGTATTTTAGGCTTCATAATGCGCCACACATTTTCAATGGGAGACAGGTCTGGACTACAGGCAGGCCAGTCTAGTGCCCGCACTCTTTTACTATGAAGCCACGTTGATGTAACACGTGGCTTGGCATTGTCTTGCTGAAATAAGCAGGGGCGTCCATGGTAACGTTGCTTGGATGGCAACATATGTTGCTCCAAAACCTGTATGTACCTTTCAGCATTAATGGCGCCTTCACAGATGTGTAAGTTACCCATGTGTTGGGTACTAATACATCCCCATACCATCACAGATGCTGGCTTTTCAACTTTGCGCCTATAACAATCCGGGTGGTTCTTTTCCTCTTTGGTCCGGAGGACACGACGTCCACAGTGTCCAAAAACAATTTGAAATGTGGACTCGTCATACCACAGAACACTTTTCCACTTTGTATCAGTCCATCTTAGATGAGCTCAGGCCCAGCGAAGCCGGCGGCGTTTCTGGGTGTTGTTAATAAACGGTTTTCGCCTTGCATAGGAGAGTTTTAACTTGCACTTACCGATGTAGCGACCAACTGTAGTTACTGACAGTGGGTTTCTGAAGTGTTCCTGAGCCCATGTGGTGATATCCTTTACACACTGATGTCGCTTGTTGATGCAGTACAGCCTGAGGGATCGAAAGTCACGGGCTTAGCTGCTTACGTGCAGTGATTTCTCCAGATTCTCTGAGCCCTTTGATGATATTACGGACCGTAGATGGTGAAATCCCTAAATTCCTTGCAATAGCTGGTTGAGAAAGGTTTTTCTTAAACTGTTCAACAATTTGCTCACGCATTTGTTGACAAAGTGGTGACCCTCGCCCTATCCTTGTTTGTGAATGACTTAGCATTTCATGGAATCTACTTTTATACCCAATCATGGCACCCACCTGTTCCCAATTAGCCTGTTCACCTGTGGGATGTTCCAAATAAGTGTTTGATGAGCATTCCTCAACTTTATCAGTATTTATTGCCACCTTTCCCAACTTCTTTGTCACGTGTTGCTGGCATCAAATTCTAAAATAATGATTATTTTTGCAAAAAAAAAAATGTTTATCAGTTTGAACATCAAATATGTTGTCTTTGTAGCATATTCAACTGAATAAGAGTTGAAAATGATTTGCAAACCATTGTATTCCGTTTATATTTACATCTAACACAATTTCCCAACTCATGTGGAAACGGGGTTTGTGTATATATATATATATATATATATATTATTTAAATCCCTTCTTTGTCATCTTTCCTTTACCTTGTCAAATATGTATTTTTCTTTATTGGCTGGCATATAAAAATAAATAAGTCAATAATAACAAATAATAAAACATAAATTTGAAATTAAATGATTACTTATTATATGTCACATTCTCCTCAGCTGCGTCAGTGATATGTAGAAAGTAGAAACACAGTCTGGTTGATTTTGTGTTTCCTGTTAGAACAGCCTTACTGTAAGTATGCCTGGATACATAATCCCATTTATGCACACTATGCATATTTTTGCATCGTAATGAGTAAAGACTTACGCTGAATGTTTAAACAGCATCTGGATGCTGTAATTGTCTCCCAAGCAGTTTGGCCTTTTGAGTCTTGGTAATGTGCTTATCCTCAAAGCCCTTTATCCTGTACAAAGAGGATCGAGTCCCCTTTCAGACCAGTAGAGACCAAAAGTCAAACATAAGTGGCTCACTCACACCGGACACTGCAAAGACAATTAAGACGCGGCGACCTGGGTGGCAGGTTAGGAAAAGGTGCGACGTTCCCTTGCATAAGGTGGAGGTGTGTGTGACACTGATACATTTCCCGCGGCCTCTTCTCTCATGCATCACTCCTCTCTCCGCTCTGCTGGGAAAAATCAATATCTGCCCCGACCAGCTGGCCCAGCTTAATTCAGTGTGAAATTCAGTGTGTTAGAGGCGAGCACATCCTTCAGGAACGCGGCGCGAAAAAGCCGCCAATGATGTCCCTCTTTTGATGGGGACGTGTGGCCTTCAAAGCACGGATTAGACGTTTTAGATTAGACCATCAAGCATCGTAGGAGAGCTAATTGTTATTTTAATATTCTAATAAATAAATGCTGTTGGTACCTGGTGCAAACTCTCTTTAACTGGTGGAGCAACACTAAGAGATCAGTGCTCAGTTTGTATAGTAGTGTAAATTGACTGCACCCTCAAAATAAGTCCAAACACAGCCATTAATGTCTAAACTTAACCACTGGCAACAAAAGTGAGTACACCCCATACCACCCCATTCCCATTAACATTCATGAAAGAGTTCAAATAGGTATTGCCGCTTAGAAACACCACCAGGCGCTCAAAAAGTCAGGCCTTCAAAATAAAAGCATGCCAGTAAAACCCTACAGGGGGCAGTCTTTCCGACGGCACAACCCCCTGTTGAGGTATGTGCTCTCATTAACAATATCATATTATTTTCAAAGGGGCCCTAATATGCAAAACCTTCTTTTCTTACCTGTGGGTGCCTGTTTTTATGTGTTGGGATCCCCAGAAGTCCAGGAAATTGGAAATCAAACCATGGAGTCAGGGTGGAGAGATTTAAAAAAAACAATCTTGCCTTCTTCCAAACTTGCTCCAAAAAAGCCTTTTGGAATTTCGAAGAGTTTTGCACGGTCTGCCATTTTTATCCAGTTGTATTCAATAAGTTTCTTATTTTTGTTAATTCTTTTGTTATAGGGCGGGCTGGCTCGTCCATGCACATAATTAAACGTTTAGTTACTGCTTTACTTGTGAAACAGACATGCTACTGATATGGGAAAAAAAATCAGTACCCAGTAGTACCCAAAATTACGAACTTATTTGTTTCTGTGATGGAGCTCTTAACTCGAAACACTTGTACCTTAAATCAAGGTCTCCCACTGAAATTAATTAAAATAATTTTATTAGTGCCCCCCCGGGAAAAAAAAGCACCATTTTTAACATATAACATGCCTTTTAAAAAGGAAAAACAAACTTTTACATAAGAACTTTTGTATTAAAACAATACAATAACATGTACTATTAACAACTACAGTAGTTTTTTTAAGTAATGTAATAATAATGTACATAATTTACCTTGGAGAGTGGACTTCTATGGTCTCTCCTTTCAGTCGCTTTTCCGTCAAACACACCATCAGCACTTTTCCCTCATATTTTCATGGATAAATGTTTGCCGTTTATTAACATTCTTGGCGACTCATTCGGCCTAAGTGTGGTGCAGACTAGCAGTGATATGCTCTAATTGCTCCACCAAGTTGGTGACACGCTCAGTCCTGTTTTTGATGATTTCTGTTTTTAATTCAACGACTATCGCCATTTTTCTTCTGAGCACTGTCCTTCACACTCTTTCCTTTTTCCTGTGGTTGGAAAACAAAGTTTTGTCGCTCTCTTGCTATAAGTCAATGCTAGCAAGTAAGAGCAGATGTTTTGGGCGGGTCATACGTTGTTCACTGTGGCATTCACGACACTAACTAACACAGGGATGCTTGTAACTCAAATTTTTCCTCGCAACCAATAGCCTAGAGCAGACCTGGGCATTCTGCGGCCAGCGGGCCACATCCGGCCCTTTGTGCGTCCCTGTCCGGCCCGCGTGAGGCCAATCATAATTTACAAAATAAATTTTAAAAAGTATCTATGTCGAGTGTGCAATACAACGGTGCTGCTTTTGTTTTGAAAAGCGTTATTTGTATTACTTCCGTGTGGACGTATGCGCGTGCGTGATTGTGAGTGAATGTGAACAGCTGCAATCACAAATTACAAAATAAAGTTGAAAAAACATCTATGTCGTGCGCGCAATACAACTGTGCTGCTTTTATTTTGAAAAGTGTTATTTATGGACGTATGTCCGTGTGTAACCTGTGAGTGAAGGTGCACAGCGACAAGTGATGCACGGTTACTCCCGAGACGCTAAAAAGAGAAAAGTTGGCGTGTTTTCAACAAGACATTGACTGCCAAGCAACGTTCCCTCGAAGGTGCGCGCCTGCGCAATTGCGCACTGGTCAAGCGTCCTCTGCGCACAGCAAATATATGCCGCGCACCATATCGAATCCCATCTGAATTCTAAACAAAATAAACACATTTATTCTGTGTAATTTTGCAATGCAACTCTGAGTGACAGTGACAACAAGCGGCCCGAACGGTGTTCGTCAACACCGTTCAATTATTGTAACGTCTATCCAGATGCTTCGAGGCCAGGAATTATATCGATCACTTTATTGAGCAAAACTGTTTATATTCAGCCATAACCACACCAAAAACATGAGTAAAACACTTCTATCTCGAAAAACTAGTCATTTTCTGCCGTACAAACCAGGCCAAAATCAACTTGTCATCTGTCACCAACACGCATAGCACTAAGCCACTGGTGCGTTTATGGCCACACAAAAAGTCGGACAACTCAAACACCACACAAAGTTGCACTATGACTCCTCAGTCATACGTGTGCTTATTTTACTGTCATTTATTATTAATGTTAATTTATTGATATTAATCATGGAATGCTGATACGAGAGAAAGTTACAGGAATGCACACTTCATCCTATGCTTACATTTCATTGTGCAACATGAGGATGTTTAAAATGAACTAAATGTGATCTCTAAAAGGGGTACAAATGATTTCCAAAGCAGTGCTTTTGGTATAAAGTTAAGTTAGGTTAAATGAAAGTATTATTATTATTATTATTATTTATCTTACGGTGTATATAAAAAATAATATTGAGCAAAATTTAATTGAAATATTGTCGATGTGGCCCTCTAGCAGTGCTCGGGTTGCTCATGCGGCCCCCGGTAAAAATTAATTGCTCACCCCTGGCCTAGAGACTCTTATCTCAAAACATTCTTCGATCTGTGCACTCTTAAGTTGAGGTACCACTGTACTTCACATTTTGGTGGTGGTAGGTGTTTTTTATATGGATTTTTGTGTTGTTTACCCAGCCATGACAGCCAGGACAGTGTTAGCTATTCTACCGCTACAATACAAAAGGTTCCGTTTCAGGTCCTGTGGTTATTAGGGCTGGGCAATATGGCCTTTTTTTAATATATCGATATTTTTAGGCCATGTCAGGATACACGATATATATCTCGATATTTTGCCTTAGTCTTGAATGAACACTTGATGCATATAATCACAGCAGTATGATGATTCTATGTGTCTACATTAAAACATTCTTCTTCATACTGCATTAATATATGCTCATTTTAAACTTTCATGCAGAGATGGAAATCACAACTAGGTCAATTTACAAAAACTGTATTTATAAAACAGTTATTAAGCAGTGGCACAAACATTCATGTCATTTCAAAACAGAAAGTGCAAGATTGTCAGAGACATTTTAAAACAAGCTATGAATGCACTTTTGTGCATGACGTCACTAAGATGACATATCAAAACAACACTAAATTAAAGTGCACTTTTTGTACAGAACGCCACTACAATAGTTTAAAACAAATAAAGTGCACTTTTGTGCATGATGTCACACAAGATATTTCAATTAGTGTCAAATAAAAATGAGCTGCATAATAGGAAATCAAATCGTTATCTCCTTCTGACTATTTTTTTCATACGGTGTTGATGTGGAAATGGTTGCCTCTGCATTTTGTTGGTGTGGCACCGAACGGAGATGTTGACATGCGGAGTTTCAAGCACTCTTCATTCTCTCGCAGGTGACTTTTCAAATGATCCTACATATTAGCAGTAATGCTACTTTTTGTAGCAACGCTTTTGCCGCACACTTGACTAATTACGGTTGTCTGTTCGACATATTCCCACTTGAAGCCAAACCACCGCCAGACGATGGACCACCTGCTGTTTTTCTTGGGAATTAATTCTTCCTTCATTTGTTACCAGTTTCGCACCTTCTTTCTCTCGTATTACCACTCGCACCACAGCTAACGTTACCCATGCTGCTACCTCTCTGCACCGCGAAGGCGTATACATATGTGACGTATGTAAGAAGGTGCGCTTGCTGTCTGTGAGAAGGAGAGACAACAAAGAGTGGAAAGAGCCTGTAGTGTAATGCCCACAACAAAAGCAACTGCGTGAGAACGTATACTCGAAAATCTCGATATAGTCATTTTTTATACCGCACAGAGACAAACCCGCGATATATCGAGTATATCGATTAATCGCCCAGCCCTAGTGGTTATCATCGCACTTTTCCTCTATCTGTGGCGCTATCCAAGAAAAGTCACACAGTATTTGCCAAAAGTCTTACAAAATCAAGCTGTGTGACCTAGTTCAGCAAAAAGCGGGGCGCGTGATCCGTCTTATTTTTGGAAGACAAAACAAAAGTGTGCGTGCCCATAAATAGGACGTGTACTCTTTTTACTGCACTGACAAATGTACTGTATTTTATTCTGCTAAAAAAAGATCACACACACGGTTGGTTCTTTTTAGCCATGCTTGATCAGGCATCAAAGAGGACAGAATACAGTCACGTCTTCATGTGTCCTCTTGGACCATCTGGACCCCTGATGACACTTTAAGCATCCGTGTTAAAGACTCCAATCTTATTATTTTTCTACCAGTATCCTTTTCACTTGACCTTTGCTCCTCCTCCTCCCTCCTCTTTTTGCCTTCATACGTCCTCCTCACATTCCATCACCTTGATAGTGACAATTCAGCCCCTAAGGGACGACAAGGTGACTATTTATGGCTGGGTGACTTGTCTCTTTGCCAGTATAGTTGCTTGTAGTGGTAGCACCTGGAGGCTGTTAGAATGGAGTCAATAGACACAATACAGTGGAGCCTGCTTATATGTCAACCAACTCATCAAGTCCCAATCCAGTGTTTTTCTTCTTGCAAAACAAATGTTATAGCTCAAGCAGACGTTGACATACCTGCATGTACATGGTCGGCTGTATTTTGTCCATACGCAATTTGATTTGCAAAAGGTCATTTCGATGAAAAATGGGACTGTTTATGTTGTGTGATGTCAGAATCTGAATAGTTTTTATTGCCGTTGATTGAGAACGGGTTCACAAAGTTTTCTTGGTGCAATCGTGCAAAATAAAACACATATAACACAGAATAGGTAATAAAATGAGCTGTAACTGAGCTATCAGATCTTGTTATTGTTCATGTGTCTGATGGCCGAGGGGAAAAAACTGTTCAGGTGGTGGGAGGTGTGGGTCTGGATGGACCGTAGTCTCCTGCCTGAGGGGAGAAGGGAGAATAGTTTGTGTCCAGGGTGAGAAGAGTCAGCTGTGATCCGACCCACACGCCTCCTGGTCCTGGCGGAGAACAAGTCCTGGAGGGTTTGGGAGCCTGCAGCCAATAACCTTCTCAATGCATTATAGTATTGTCAACTTCTTTGTTATTGCTAAGCAGCGTGAAGTTTAGTTACACTGCATTCAAATGTGCACACGGTGACTTTCTGTTCAATGCTTCAAAACTTCAAAATACAAGTATGCAACAAGTATTATTATTTGTTTATTATATTTAAAGGTTTACACATGTTCGAAAGCTTTGTTGTCATTGTAGTCAAGACATACAACAAAATGAACCCAGCAGCTCTGTTGGATAAGAGTACAGAATTGATAGCAGTGAGCTAATGCACTAATACACTGCTGTTGTTGACACACTAAGCCGGCGACTGCTTTTGCTTCGTCACAAAGTAAATTCTAGATTATAATTCATGCATCTTTCACCTGATAGTAGAAAAATGTGGCCATGGACTGACAGGCTGGTCGACTTTGACATCCCCTGAGATGGCAGAAACGACATCTTTGCGGCAACTTTTTTTTAACCCTTCATTCTTGATTTGTGCTCTGCCATGTACTGTCAAGTGTATAGGCAGGTGTGTGCCTTTCCAAAAAATTTCCCAAACAACTAAATTTATCACAGCACGACTCCACAGCCTGATGCCCCCAAGCACACTTTTGAGCTTCATGACAAATGCTGTTAACACTTGTACATGTGATTTCTTAGTTTTTTATTTCTAATACATTTGCAAAAAATTCTAAAAAAACAAAAAACAAATGTTTCACATTGTCATTAAGGGGGTTATGTGTGTAGTTTGTAAAATAATTTACTCCATTTTGGAATAAGGCTGTAACATTACAAAACGTAAATACTTTCCCGATGCAGTATAGATGTTTTGATATTCTATCCATCCATCCAGCTTATCCCTTTTGGGGTCACGGGGGGTGCTGGAGCCTATCTCAGCTGCATTCGGGCGGTAGGCGGGGTACACCCTGGACAAGTTGCCACCTCATCACAGGGCCAAGACAGATGGACAGACAACATTCACACGAGGGCCAATTTTTTGATATTACGTTACAAAAATATAGTTTAATATTACATTAGCAACGCTTTATATATTAAATATTCAAAGGCCAAAATGGTTTTCAGTATTTGACACATACAGTCATGTGGAAAATGGAAATTATTGTAAATGAATGAAATTACTTGTTGATGGCGTTCCCAATGGGTTGTGTTCAAAATACATTGGAAGACATGTTAGTATACATATAACTTGGCCGGGAAACAAGGTAACATTTTATCATCTTTAGACCAATGCTCAGCGATTCATAGACTATTAGAAAGGGGGCCCTCTGCGAAGGCATTTTGCTTGATGGTCATCAACCAATCCTGCTCAAATATTACAGACGTGTGCTTATCCGTCCCCTAAAGGTGTGTACCAAATTTCACTGTGATTTGGCTAAACACCTGAACGTTACAGTCTGTGTTTTCATAGGGCGGTACTGAGCTGTGTGAGAAATTTCAAGTCAATCTGACTTATGCAGGTCAAACTTTAGGGTTTAATAGCAGCGACGCCATGCAGTGTGATTGTCAGAAAAACTAACAGGCAACACAGTACATGCATGTTATGACACATTGGACTGTGTGACAGCAAAGTGGAAGAATACTAACAAATTTAAGTTTTAAAATGATTTGTTGTGCACGTTAGCTGTTGTTTATGATTTAATATATCATGTTGTTACTGTCATGCTGTGACCGTTAATGCCAACACGTGTATCTAATTCTTAATTTTTCACACATAAATTATATTTTTAGTATAAAATGGTTATAAACAGTATTCTATTATTTTCCCCACTGGGTAGGGCAGCTAAACCTAGTTGACTTAACGTTCAGATGTCCTATGGCATACACTGTGGTAGAGATGTCCGACACGTTTAGCGCTTTTGTCGTTCCTTTACTTTCTAAGTTCCATTTCCCGTTGTATGGTCGTCATCACATTTTTTTTCCTTTTATGCAGGATGTCCGTCTTGTTTGTGAATGTGTTGTCAATGTAGCCATATTGTACTAAACAGCGAGAAAATAGACACGCGCACTTCTTTGGTTGCTATGGAGACGGACACATGTAGCGCTTTTGTCAAATAAGTTCCATTTCCAGTTCTATGGTCATTATTAGAGATGTCCGATAATGGCTTTTTTGCCAATATCCGATATTCCGATATTGTCCAACTCTTAATTACCAATTCCGATATCAACCGATACCGATATATACAGTCGTGGAATTAACACATTATTATGCCTAATTTTGTTGTGATGCCCCGCTGGATGCATTAAACAATGTAACAAGGTTTTCCAAAATAAATCAATTCAAGTTATGGAAAAAAATGCCAACATGGCACTGCCATGTTTATCATTGAAGTCACAAAGTGCATTATTTTTTTTAACATGCCTCAAAACAGCAGCTTGGAATTTGGGACATGCTCTCCCTGAGAGAGCATGAGGAGGTTGGGTTTGGGGGGGGGGGGGGGGGGGGGGGTTGGGGTTGGGGGGGGGGGATGTATATTGTAGCGTCCCGGAAGAGTTAGTGATACAAGGGGTTCTGGGTATTTGTTCTGTTGTGTTTATGTTGTGTTACGGTGCGGATGTTCTCTCCAAATGGGTTTGTCATTCTTGTTTGGTGTGGGTTCACAGTGTGGCGCATATTTGTAACAGTGTTAAAGTTGTTTATACGGCCACCCTCAGTGTGACCTGTATGGCTATTGACCAAGTATGATTTGCATTCACTTGTGTGTGTGAAACGCCGTAGATATAATGTAATTGGGCCGGCACGCAAAGGCAGTGTCTTTAAGGTTTATTGGCGCTCTGTACTTCTTCCTATGTCCGTGTACCACTGCGTACAGCGGCGTTTTAAAAAGTTATACATTTTACTTTTTGAAACAGATACCGATAATTTCCGATATCACATTTTAAAGCATTTATCGGCCGATAATATCGGCAGTTCGATATTATCGGACATCTCTACACTGTGGTTGTCTGCGTTCTTTCTTTTCAAACTACTTTTAACTAACACTCCTTTACCTGATTCTCAATGCACACATACAAGCTTGCCTTCTTTCTGCTTGCCTTCCCTTCCATGCTGCCTACCTGTCACTTCTTTCCACCCTGCACTGTCATCAGACGGGAGCGTTTAAAAGGAACTTCAGCTCACCTCTACTAACCACCGACTCACTGGGCGTGGTCAGGGAGGCTCCTGATGTCCAGGGTGAGTGACGTCAGGATGACTAACCCCCGTGTGTCTTTTATGTCTTTATGTCTATGTAATTATCAGCCATTTAATGACAAATGTCGTCCTTTCTGCTCCAGAGGCCGATAACGTCAACCTGGACCCCGTGTATGAAGCGCTGCGATACGGCACGTCGCTGGCTCATATGAGTCGCTCCAGCTTTGGAAGCATCACGGAGTCACCCTGTCATGAGGTAGGGAAGCGCTAGAAAAATTAATTATGAAAGAACGTAAACATTTGTTCTTAAAATGCTGTGGCCAAGAAAAAAAAAATACACATTAGCGAATCATATTTAATTTCTATCATTTATTCATTTAAGTAATCTTTTGGTGTTTTTTTTTTACATTTTTATTTTCCCTTAGAACAGGGGTGTCAAACTAAGGAGCTGCATGGAGGAAAATCTGTACACGGACTATTAAAATCATGGCATTAAAACTAAAAAATAAAGCCAACTTCAGATTATTTCTTTGTCTTACTTTGGCCAAAAATGAAACAAACATATTCTGAAAATATTACTAAAGTTTAGATCCATGAAGGAAAGAAGAATGTGAATGAATGTTTATAACTGAATACATTTACATATGCATAAACTTTTTTTTTTCTTTTTATGAATTAAGTAAAGTTTATGACAACCTTTTCCAAAACACAATATGAAATGTGAGCTATAACAGGACAATGCATACATTTATCTTTTTATTTTTTATTTTTTTTAAACGGTTACAAAAACGTTGGACCCTAAAAATTTACTTAGGGACCCCATTTTTTATGACTTGATGGGGTCCCTGGGATCCCATTTTGAAAATTCCTAGCGCCAACACTGATGGAGTATTGGTGCATGCAAAACAGCAGCAGGCGGCTGTGGCCTGCGGGCCGGTTCTAATACTAATCAAATATCATCCCGGGGGCCATAGATAATTCATTCGGCCCGCGGGCCTTGACTTTGACACCCCTGTCTTAGGAGGTATACAGATAACATGTGTCAATATCCAAATATTATTTTGAATCACTAAGAAGTTGTTTAAGGGGCTTTGACTTTCACACCCCTGACTTAGAACATTAAGGAATTATTAATAATTTGTTCAATCATAAAATCCTAAGTCACTATCCAGGCAATATTTAAACATTCTTAACCGCCATACAAGCCTAAAAATTAGTTAATACATTAAGTCACATAGGGAAGGGCAGCCCCTTTCATGCATCACACTTTTTAACTGTTGTACAAGTGTAAAATTAAAAAGGACACCACCGTGGAATGTAGATTAAAAATTGTGTACTCCAAACTTTGATGGCATAGAGCAGTGGTTCTCAAATGGGGGTACGCGTACCCCTGGGGGTACTTGAAGATATGCCAAGGGGTACGTGAGATTTTTTTTAAATATTCTAAAAATAGCAACAATTCAAAAATCCTTTATAAATATATTTATTGAATAATACTTCAACAAAATATGAATGTAAGTTCATAAACTGAACATCAAATCAAGTAGGCTATTCCATTCATTACAATGCAACAATGCAATATTCAGTGTTGACAGCTAGATTTGTTGTGGACATGTTCCATAAATATTGATCTTAAAGATTTATTTTTTTGTGAAGAACTGTTTAGAATGAAGTTCATGAATCCAGATGGATCTCTATTACAATCCCCAAAGAGGGCACTTTAAGTTGATGATTACTTCTATGTGTAGAAATCTTTATTTATAATTGAATCACTTGTTTATTTTTCAACACATTTTTTGTTATTTTTATATCTTTTTTTCCAAATAGTTCAAGAAAGACCACTACAAATGAGCAATATTTTGCACTGTTATACAATTTAATAAATCAGAAACTGATGACATAGTGCTGTATTTTACTTCTTTATCTCTTTTTTTTCAACCAAAAATGCTTTGCTCTGATTAGGGGGTACTTGAATTAAAAACATTTTCACAGGGGGTACATCACTGAAAAAAGGTTGAGAACCACTGGCATAGAGGATATAAGAGTGGGCTGTAGAGGGTTTAGTTCAGTTTCAGTTTTATTTGGAACATGCATACGATACAATGTAATGCATCACATATTTCCAGTTGTTTCATTACAGCACGTCCGAAAAGGAGTAAAAAAAAAAAAAAAAAAAAAGGTTTCAAGATGTTCATAATAATTCTTGTTCTGTGTATTTTGTGAACACTTATAGTTTGAACAGTCTCTTAAGCTAAATCATATTGGTGCTTTGTTTGATTTCTTTAGTGAATCCATTCCATAATTGAATTCCACATACAGATATGCTAAAGGTTTTAAGTGTTGTACGAGCATACACATGTTTTAATTTAGATTTTCCTCTAATGTTATATCTCTCCTCTTTTTTTGGGAAAAATTGTTGGGTGCACTATTAAATATTGATGGGTCAAAGATGCCTCAGTGAGTGTGTGGCACACTCACTGGCTGTATTGACACTGCGCCGATGTTGTGTTGGTGTTTCATCATAGTTCAGTTCATTTATTTATTTCATTCATAAAAAATCAAACATCCATCCATCCATCCATTTTTTACCGCTTATTCCCTTTGGAGTCGCGGGGGGCGCTGGAGCTTATCTCAGCTACAATCGGGCGGAAGGCGGGGTATACCCTGGACAAGTCGCCACCTCATCGCAGGGCCAACACAGATAGACAGACAACATTCACACTCACATTCACAAAGGAATAAAATCAATCAATCAACATAACATTAAAGTAAAAATATTAATGAAAAGGAGCAGAAAGAAGTTTCAAACTTAGAATATCTGCCCCTTATTTCCACAAATACAACAGTTGACTTTCGATGTTGGCGACAACAAAGCCATATTTTCATTTGACAACAATTAAACCAATAATGAAGACAGAATTCTACTCAGTCATATCTTTTTATCATAATTTTTTATTTTTTTTGAATACAGAAAGAGATTTGCATTGTTTTATTCCACAGTCCATAAACTAACACCTCTGATTGAAATACTTCTTTCCATTATCACTGTTCTAAATCATAGCGCCATCTGCTGGATTGTGACCTGCAAATAAAATTAACAGTCAGCAAGTATTGGTGTTTGTTTTTTTTTGCTTCTTTTAATGAATAGCTGTGCAGAAAGGAATATTAAACGCACAAGTCTGGGCAATGAGCCAAATAGGAAACACATTTATCTTATTTAGCACTTTGAGAACACACTGCTCCCACGTTTCAGAACTTTTCCCTTTTCTTAGTTCCGTTTGGATCGTTGATGGCGACTAAAGCCAATGTAAAAAGCGGCATGCCACCCCTCTGGCTTCTTTTAATACGAGCTGTCACTCGGGGGCCAAATGAAACACAATTTGGCGCGTCGCAGTCAAATGACCCAGCAGCTGAATCAATCACGTGGTTTTTTTCCTAAAGTGACACACACGAGGAGGTAACGAGGTACACAGTATCACTCCTTGTGTTTAATAATGCATTGATGCTTCAGTATCATTAGACCCATCACTACTATTAACTGCATAAGTGTAAAAAGAAGTCAATGAGAAACTAGCATACTAGCCTCTTGTATTTATAGACATGGTTACAGCTGTGTACATTCGGGCCTTTTTATGTGCACCGTTATTAGCCATATTGTCCTACAATAAGTTCAATTTCTGGTTCCATGGTTGTCATCATATTTTTCTTCTTTGCCACAAATGGTACCAGAAAGTGGTGGCATCACAAACATTAACAGACAAAATCTAAAGAAAAAGATGCTCACTAAATTTAAATCCGGCCAGATTTGTCGACATCTTTCAATTTCTGAAGTTTTGTGAGATTTTTTTTAATTTTTAATTTTTTCTAAACCACAATACCAAATGATAATTTAGTGTTTGGCATGATTTGGTAAATAGCACTTATTGTATTTATTCATTTGTATTTCAATATCAAAAGCTACTGTACTCATTATTTTATTGACAGGGACACACGTACCTTTTTCCTACGTCACGAGGACTTTCGCATCTGGTTCTATGGTTCTCTTTTTTTTTACAACAAAATTCACTGTCTGGGAAAAAAAAAAAGTTTTTTTAAACAATCCATTACATTTAAAAAGTGAAAAAAGAACTCAGCAGGCACAAGACTTTGATACAATGTTGATTATACACACATGTCCTTTTAAAAGTGACTTTGAAACAACGTTGCAAAATAGTTGTATTTGTAAATTGAGACGTTGATGTCTAACGTTGGATCCACGTTGTTGGTTGGGAAATTACCAAATTTCAATGGTCAAACAACCTGACGTTGAATAAACGTTGTTAAAAAGCATGTTGTTTCATTGTTGTATTTGTGTTGTAGAATATTAGTTGGGAAATGACCAAAATTCAATGGTCAAATCAATGTAATAACCCAACATTGATTAAACGTCGTCAAGTAAATTGAAACTGAACTGAACTGAACAAGCATGTTGTTTCAACGTTATTTTTGATTTGCTTAAAGGGGAACATTATCACAATTTCAGAAGGGTTAAAACCATTAAAAATCAGTTCCCAGTGGCTTATTTTATTTTTCGAAGTTTTTTTCAAAATTTTACCCATCACGCAATATCCCTAAAAAAAGCTTCAAAGTGCCTGATTTTAACCATCGTTATATACACCCGTCCATTTTCCTGTGACGTCACACAGTGATGCCAATACAAACAAACATGGCGGATAGAACAGCAAGATATAGCGACATTAGCTCGGATTCAGACTCGGATTTCAGCGGCTTAAGCGATTCAACAGATTACGCATGTATTGAAACGGATGGTTGTAGTGTGGAGGCAGGTAGCGAACACGAAATTGAAGAAGAAACTGAAGCTATTGAGCCATATCGGTTTGAACCGTATGCAAGCGAAACCGACAAAAACGACACGACAGACACCGACACGGGAGAAAGTGAGGACGAATTCGGCGATCGCCTTCTAACCAACGATTGGTATGTGTTTGTTTGGCATTAAAGGAAACTAACAACTATGAACTAGGTTTACAGCATATGAAATACATTTGGCAACAACATGCACTTTGAGAGTGCAGACAGCCCATTTCAGGGCTGTCTGCATTTAAATGTTTTTAAGCTAAATTATTGGTAAACACAGTTTATGTATAATAATTTACGTAAAACCGCGAGTAATGAATAAAGTTTTCATCAATTAATATATTCTGTAGACATACCCTCATCCGCTCTCTTTTCCTGAAAGCTGATCTGTCCAGTTTTGGAGTTGATGTCAGCATCTGCTTTGAGTGTCGCAGGATATCCACACTTTCTTGCCATCTCTGTCGTAGCATAGCTTTCGTCGGTAAAGTGTGCAGAACAAACGACTGACCATTTCGTCGGCTTTCCCCACAGCCTCGTATTTTGAACAGATTTCGTCCAATTTCTTGCCACTTTCGCATCTTTGGGCCGCTGGTGCAACTTGAATCCGTCCCTGTTCGTGTTGTTACACCCTCCGACAACACACCGACGAAAGTGAGAGAATGGCGGATTGCTTCCCGATGTGACGTCACGTTGTGACGGAAATTGGTTAAAAAAATATATGTTCTTTTTTCTGCAACATCAAGGTATATATTGACGCTTACATAGGTCTGGTGATAATGTTCCCCTTTAACATTAGGACCTAATTTTAAAACGTTCTTGGTTATTTTAATGTCTTTTGCCTGCTTCTGTATTTTAAAAACAATAACTCTCTGTTCATTTATTATTGTTTTCAGATGTGTACTGAGTAGGCAGGACTTTTGTGTAATGTCTTCATTAGTCACAATCACTTAAAATGTTGCTTCTGTGCGAGAGGGACAAGCGGTAGAAGGTGGATGGATGGATGGTCATTGTGGATTTTTTCCCCCCTTTGCCATCAATGACACTTAGAACCAGAAAAAAGGCCAAAAAAAGTTTGCTTACTGTGTTGAAGTCTTAGGGTTTGCTGACGTCTCACATAATTGTCAAAAGCAGTATTTTTCTGGTTTATTATACTGGTCGAGTTATTGCATTTTTGCACAAACTCCTACTCAACAAGCACCAGACATATACTGAATGTAAATTCTGGACAATTTAACTGATGAATGTCTTTTTTTTTTTTTTTTTACAGGCTGAAAAGCTGCAAGACAAACTAGAGAATCAGCCAATCGCTGAAGAGGAGCCCATTCCAGGAAGTATGTGTTGTGGTACTTTCCGTTCGTAATCCGTTCCAAAAGGTTAAATGAAAACCGAATCGTGCAAAAACCGAAATAATTTTTTCCAAAAGAAATCTGTTCAGGGCACCGAAAAAATACTGTAGCATCAACCAAGACGTAGAAAAAAAATGACGAGGAAGTAGTTGATCAACAATCTCAAAACAGAGACTGTCTGATGACTTTTGTCATCAGAAAAAAATGTGTCTGGGACCCGGTATATCTATTTTTAGGAAAACTAATACAAAACCTCAGAATAATGTCTGATTGAATGCTAAAAACAATAATGACAGACCGCCGGAATGAAATTCAAACATTTTTTTACTGAATGAGAGAACCAGAATGTACATGAAAATAAAGAATGATTTACAATATTAACTATGAACGATAAAACACTGAATATTGACAACATATGAACGTCACACCCCCTCTCGATCGACATATTTTACAATCAAGCGAAAAACGCAACAAAAATGCAACAAAACACAGCGAAATATGAACGCGAAGGGTAAAAAATAAACCCAACTACTATCTGATATATCTGATATATCACTAAGCTTTAGAACTTTGTTGTAAAAATCTCCTTCCGCGTCTGTCCCTGACACCCGCATTTCAGGCTGGCTGCCCTGGAAACAGTCTGTGGAAACGCTCCCCACCCACACTGCTTGGTGCCTCGTCTGAGTTGCTGTGACTTAGATTACCGTAGTAACTTGTATATAATGCAAAAGCAACCATTGAAATACTCTGTATAGTTCAAGACTTCCAATAATTTGAAAACATCACTGCACATCATAATGACAGCTACAGTTTCCATCTTAAAGATCTAAAAAAATTATTTGGGAATGTACGGCGGGCCAGATTGAAAAGCTTAACGAGCCACATGCGGCCCCCTGGGCCTTAATTTGCCCAGGTCTGGTCTACACCAACATACAAACCCCGTTTCCATATGAGTTGGGAAATTGTGTTAGATGTAAATATAAACAGAATACAATGATTTGCAAATCCTTTTCATCCCATATTCAATTGAATGCACTACAAAGACAAGATATTTGATGTTCAAACTCATAAACTTTTTTTTTTTTTGCAAATAATAATTAACTTAGAATTTCATGGCTGCAACACGTGACAAAGTAGTTGGGAAAGGGCATGTTCACCACTGTTCTTTTAACAACACTCAATAAACGATTGGGAACTGAGGAAACTAATTGTTGAAGCTTTGAAAGTAGAATTCTTTCCCATTCTTGTTTTATGTAGAGCTTCAGTCGTTCAACAGTCCGGGGTCTCCGCTGTCGTATTTTACGCTTCATAATGCGCCACACATTTTCGATGGGAGACAGGTCTGGACTGCAGGCGGGCCAGGAAAGTACCCGCACTCTTTTTTTACGAAGCCACGCTTTTGTAACATGTGCTGAATGTGGCTTGGCATTGTCTTGCTGAAATAAGCAGGGGCGTCCATGAAAAAGACGGCGCTTAGATGGCAGCATATGTTGTTCCAAAATCTGTATGTACCTTTCAGCATTAATAGTGCCTTCACAGATGTGTAAGTTACCCATGCCTTGGGCACTAATGCACCCCCATACCATCACAGATGCTGGCTTTTGAACTTTGCGTCGATAACAGTCTGGATGGTTCGCTTCCCCTTTGGTCCGGATGACACGATGTTGAATATTTCCAAAAACAATTTGAAATGTGGACTCGTCAGACCACAGAACACTTTTCCACTTTGCATGAGTCCATCTTAGATGATCTCGGGCCCAGAGAAGCCGGCGGCGTTTCTGGATGTTGTTGAGAAATGGCTTTCGCTTTGCATAGTAGAGCTTTAACTTGCACTTACAGATGTAGCGACAAACTGTATTTAGTGACAGTGGTTTTCTGAAGTGTTCCTGAGCCCATGTGGTGATATCCTTTAGAGATTGATGTCGGTTTTTGATACAGTGCCATCTGAGGGATCGAAGGTCACGGTCATTCAATGTTGGTTTCCGGCCATGCCGCTTACGTGGAGGGATTTCTCCAGATTTTCTGAACCTTTTGATGATATTATGGACCGTAGATGTTGAAATCCCTAAATTTCTTGCAATTGCACTTTGAGAAACGTTGTTCTTAAACTGTTTAACTATTTGCTCACGCATTTGTGGACAAAGGGGTGTACCTCGCCCCATCCTTTCTTGTGAAAGACAGAGCATTTTTTGGGAAGCTGTTTTTATACCCAATCATGGCACCCACCTGTTCCCAATTAGCCTGCACACCTGTGGGATGTTCCAAATAAGTGTTTGATGAGCATTCCTCAACTTTATCAGTATTTATTGCCACCTTTCCCAACTTCTTTGTCACGTGTTGCTGGCATCAAATTCTAAAGTTAATGATTATTTGCAAAAAAAAAAAAAATGTTTATCAGTTTGAACATCAAATATGTTGTCTTTGTAGCATATTCAACTGAATATGGGTTGAAAATGATTTGCAAATCATTGTATTCCGTTTATATTTACATCTAACACAATTTCCCAACTCATATGGAAACGGGGTTTGTACATATAGATTAAGAATCTAATGAATTGTTGAATGATCACTTTTACTTTTATTGACAACTTTTGTTGGCGATGGGCGGAGAGGGAGCAGGGAAAGGTCAGGGATGCCACTTAAATATATTATTTCTTGAAATTCGTAGTGATTTTCGCCTTCTTTATCAACGTACTGGCACTTGCAACTTTTTTGGGGCCTATGCTGGTTTATTTTGCAATAGTGTTTTGTAAATTTAGACCTTATATTAAAAACAGCATAGGGACTGAGTCACCAACATGTGGGATTTTTTGTGTGGGCACCTACGTGGGAAAAGAGACAAGATTGTTGCGTGCAATGTTTCGCCGTCCGATAAACAAACGGCATAATTTTTGTTGAAAAATCAATCGGGAAAGTGGAGCGTATGAAAACCAAGGTAACTGTCATACTTTTTTTGAACTTTGCTTTTTCGATATTTTTTTTCTAGGTCCCACGAGAGAAAATTGTGGTTGTTTTTAAAGGACCCCTTCCTTTTCTTTTATTCCCTTTTTACTCTTGTTTTTCACGTGACAATTCTTGCCCTCTTCCACCTTGTGTTCGTGTCCCTGCAGTGCTCACCCCTCCTGAAAGCGAGAAGGCGGATTCAGAAGAGCGGGTCAGCCTGAAGGTGAGCAATCATCTACTCTTCTTTTTTTCCAGCTTCTTTCTGCTTCACTGCGTCTAAGACTAAATTATTCTTGTAGACCCCGAAGCACGTTGAGATCCACTCCATCCACACATATGTGGCTCTCTACAAGTTTCTGCCTCAGGAGAAGAATGACTTGGAACTTCAGTGAGTCCTTTCTGTGTGTGTGTGCGCGTGCATGGTCCCTACAAGAAGTGTGTGTAGCACACCATCTGCCACCTCAGCGATGTGACTGAGGAGCTGCTGAGCTGCCCCCCGTGTTGGGAAAACAGCTGCGTTGAGTATTAGACAGCAAAAAGGAAAACATTATTAGTGGATGAAGGAATCTGCTGAGTGTGTTTATGACGCCCACATGTGCAAGATGCGCTCTCTGCTCACTCAAATCTTCTTGCAACATTTACAAGTGAGCCATAAAACAGAGCTATAGCGACATCAAGCTTGGGCAATAATAAGTGGCTTATCAGCCCTTGACGTATCAATAAATAAACCGCGCCCAAAGCTGAAACATCTTCACAAATACCTGCTTCTTGCTTGGGTCGAACTTCCATCCATCCGTTTTCTACCAATTGTCGGGGTCAGTAAAATCCATACATGCACTGACAATTTAAGGAAAATGACAAAATACTGCTTATTCTCAGTCAAAACATACAATTAGGAAGGGGATGTGCCGATCGATCAGCCATCGATTACTATCAGTCGATTTTTCATAAACGCTGATCCCCTCTGGCTGACACTATACTTATTTATCCGCAGTGTAAAACCTTAATCCCTACAATTAAGTCGCCATTTTAAATTAAGTTTAATTTGGTGAAGTCATTTTTTGATAATGATACCATGAACAGAAATGGCAAGGGGATATCTTCTTGCCCACTGGCGTACATCTTTACCAGTGACGTGCGGTCACTAGAGGCAGGTGAGGCAGGGCCTCACCTGCCATCATGGAAAGAAAAAAAATTGTTATATGTATTCAGTGATTATACTATAAAGTTATTTTCCATTTAACTTCACCAGTTTTAGATTATTGTTATTCAAAATCGCTGAATTTTCACATTTGTCGTTCAAATACTGAGAAGAGACGGTGCGGTGATCAGCAGCCAGTTGAGGCACGTCACTCAGTTGTGCCTCAACATGGATTGCGCAATGACTCGGCTAACTGCTGGCATGCTGTGCAGTGAGACCGTATTGCTATATGAACTATATTATACATTTCCATAGTTTAGTTAGCTGAGGTATATAATGTACAGTGTATTTTGTCAACAACTGTATGTGTGTAAAGTATTTATTGTGCTGAGCAATCATAAAACTGCTGCAAAGACGCACTGGCTGAGGCTCGCGTAATCCCGCCTCCTGGTGCCGGTTAATGCACCCCCCGCCGCGGAACGCACCCCCCAACGGGAGCGCCACACCAACCAAAACCCACAACCAAACCCTCCACGTGCAAGACCGAATCCACCCAAAAAAAGTCACTTAACAAGAAGCCAAAAAGTGCAACATAAACAATGCTCGCGCCGGAGGAGCGTGAACGACTGCAGGGACACAACATTATGTACACCTGCAGACTGCAGCACGGATTTCATATTTCATTCATTCACAACTCCTCCAACACGAACACCACTGTTCCCGCACTTATAAGTAAAGGTAAGACCATAATAACGTTTTTTTTAAATAAATGTGATTTTTGTATGTGTAAAGTTAAAGTTAAGTTAAAGTACCAATGATTGTCACACACACACTAGGTGTGGTGAAATTTGTCCTCTGCATTTGACCCATCCCCTTGATCACCCCCTGGGAGGTGAGGGGAGCAGTGGGCAGTAGCGGCGCCGCGCCCGGGAATAATTTTTGGTGATTTAACCCCCAATTCCAACCCTTGATGCTGAGTGCCAAGCAGGGAAGAATGCTGGTATGAGCTTTTAAACATAACCCGTTAACTGCTGCCAATCAAATGGTGAATAAGATACTCTTTAGGGTTCATATGTTTGTAAATCTGACTGTGATAAAGTCAGTGCCTCACCAGCCATCAACCTCACCGCACGTCACTGATATTTACCGTATTTTCCGCACCATAAGCCGCCCCGTGTTATAAGCCGCGCCTTCAATGAACGGCATATTTCAAAACTTTGTCCACCTATAAGCCGCCCCGTGCTATAAGCCGCATCTAACTGCGCTACAGGGAATGTCAAAAAAACAGTCAGATAGGTCAGTTAAACTTTAATAATATATTAAAAACCAGCGTTCTAACAACTCTGTTCACTCCCAAAATGTACGGTAATGTGCAAATGTGCAATCACAAACATAGTAAAATTCAAAATAGTGCAGAGCAATAGCAATAACTTAATGTTGCTCGAACGTTAATGTCACAACACACAAAATAAACATAACACTCACTTTCTGAAGTTATTCTTCATTCATAAATCCCTCGAATTCTTCTCCTATGGTGTCCGAATTAAAAAGTTGGGCGAATTACGGGATCCAAAATGGCCGTCTCCGTCTCGTCGAAGTCATCAGAGTCAGTGTCGCTGTTGTTTTTCCAGCAGTTCTGTGAATCCTGCCTTCCGGAAAGCTCGGACCACAGTTGAGACCGAAATATCCGCCCAGGCATTTACGATCCACTGGCAGATGTTGGCGTATGTCGTCCGGCGCTGTCTCCCTGTCTTAGTGAATGTGTGTTCGCCTTCGGTCATCCATTGTTCCCACGCCGTTCGCAGTCATGCTTTAAATGCCTTGTTGACACCAATATCGAGCGGTTGGAGTTCTTTGGTTAATCCACCCGGAACGACGGCGAGTGTTGTATTTGTGTGCTTCACTTGTTTTTTGACACCATCTGTGATGTGAGTCGTATATCAACATGGGAGCTGCGTGAAAAAAGCCACCCGGCCTCTTCGCGTAAACTTCCCTTAACCACTCGCTCATCTTTTCTTCATCCATCCATCCCTTCGAGTTAGCTTTTATGATGACGCCGGCTGGAAAATTCTCTTTTGGCAAGGTCTTCCTTTTGAATATCACCATGGGTGGAAGTTTCTGGCCATTAGCATGGCAAGCTAGAACCACAGTGTGTCGCTTAGTAGGAGCCATTGTGTGGTCTTTACAGATGTAAACACACAAAGGAAATGAAACGTAATACCCGCGCGCTTCTTCTTCTATGGGGGCGGGTGCTTACCTTGGCGGTTGCTTACAGTAGAAGAAGAAGCACTTCCTCTTCTATGGGGAAAAAAGATGGCGGCTGTTTACCGTAGTTGCGAGACCTAAACTTTATGAAAATGAATCTTAATATTAATCCATATATAAAGCGCACCGGGTTATAAGCCGCACTGTCAGCTTTTGAGTAAATTTGTGGTTTTTAGGTGCGGCTAATAGTGCGGAAAATACGGTACCTATGCATAAAACTAAACTTAATATCTTGACGTCACTCTTTGTTTCTCACATTTGTATTTAAATAAATAAATAATAAAAAAAGACTAAACATGTTATTTTATTTATTAAATATTAATTGATTTTAACAAATGCACTGTTTGGAGCTCCAAATGTGCTACAAATAAAAATGACTTATTCTTTATATTGCTTCAAATTTAGGTAAACATTTAAAAATCAAACATTCAGACCTGCACAAGGAGTTCAACGCGTGGCAGGTAATATAGTTAACAGTGTGCACATATACAGTAGATACGAGACACGCATACAGCTGGTTGGCTTGTTGAAAATTATTAGAGCCCACATAATGTAAAATAATGCAAGTGAATTGACTGAATTTTGCAACAAATACTATTTCATTTGTGTTTTATCTTTAACATTGTGTGTTTTACCTACTACGTGTCTTATCTGTGTTTACTAATTGTTGTATTTGTCTTAAAGCACACATCAAAATTGGCAACCATGAATCATAAAGCATTTTAATACAATATCAATAAAGCTTTCTATTAAATTCTAACCTTATTCAAGATTATGGCAGGCTTTATCTAATATGTAAAATAATTGTAAACAGTTATTTGAGTGCAATAAGAAAAGCTTATGTGTTTAATGCGCCTTTTAATTTTAATTCTAATATTGTTCTTTGGGTGCAAAGGGTAACATATGTTTAATCATACGTTTTATCATAAACGTTCTGTTAAAATTAAGCCAATAATGACATTTTGTGTGTTCTCCTTTATTATGTATTAAAGCAGGGGTGCTCACACTTTTTCTGCAGGCGAGCTACTTTTCAATTGATCAAGTCGTGGGGATCTACCTCATTCATATATATAATTTATATTTACTTATTTATGAAACATATGTTTTTGTTAACAAGTTAAAGGTGTTTAATGATAATGCAAGCATGTTTAACACATATAGTTAATATTGTTAATACATTAAAGGTGTTTAATGATAATACAAGTATGTTTAATACATATAGGTAATATTGTTAACAAGTTAAAGGTGTTTAAAGATAATGCAAGCATGTTTAACACATATAGTTAATATTGTTAACAAGTTAAAGGTGGTTAAAAATAATACAAGCATGTTTAACACAAATAGTTAATATTGTTAACAACTTAAAGGTGGTTAAAGATAAAACAAGCATGTTTAACACGTATAGTTAATATTGTTAACAACTTAAAGGTGGTTAAAGATAATAGAAGCATGTTTAACACATATAGTTAATATTGTTAACAACTTAAAGGTGGTTAAAGATAATACAAGCATGTTTAACACATATAGATTCCTTTCTTTCATGAAGACAAGAATATAAGTTGGTGTATTACCTGATTGTGATGACTTGCATTGATTGGAATCAGACAGTGGTGATGATAACGTCCGCATTTTCGAATGGAGGAGAAAAAAAGTCCTCCTTACTGTCCAATACCACATGAAAGTGGTTGGTTTTTGGCATCTTATTTGTCCAGCTTCCGTACTCCTTTGTATACACTTTACAAGAAATACATTGTCGGCAAACTCCGTAGCTTGCTAGCTTGTGCACGCCAGCTTTCTGAGACTCTTATTTTGGTAGCGCAGGCAGGATGAACTGTGCAGTCGGTCTTTGGAGTTTTGACGACAGGTACGGCGCCAGAGTCTGTTGAAATAAAGTGTTTCTCGCCTTCCAGTCGGTAATTTTAATGAGCTAGCAGCAGCCAGCGTCATCTCAGAAGACCCTCGGGTGCCGTGAATGTCAATCAAGTGACGAAAGTGACGTCATAGTGAAGATTTATGATCGCTCATTTTTAGGACTATTTCTTTAATGCCTGGCTGGTGATCGACTGACACACCCTCCGAGATCGACCGGTAGATCGCGATCGACGTAATGAGCACCCCTGTATTAAAGTATTGAAATACATAACGATATACATTTTGCTAATAAAATATTGGTGTCGGTACAACTCCAGGTGGGACGTATGTGCAAACGTAATGTGCTATGGAAGGTGCCACGATAAAACAGACCAGCTCACTAATACTAACGGGAATCTTGGACTGGACTTAGCGTAGCGTTGCATAAGCGAACATGTTAAGAAGCAAACATGAATGCTTTTTAACTGTTCCAACTTAAACAAATTAAACAACTCATACTTTAATGAAAGCTTGTACTATAGAAAAAAAATGTATTCCAAAATAATGTATTCAATTCTTTTTACACGTTTTCTTGACTTTTCCTTCAGGCCTGGGGATCGAGTCAAAGTCACGGATGACTCCAATGAGGACTGGTGGAAGGTAAGTTTATTTTAGAATTTTTTTGGTGGGGTTGTTCTTATTCCCGCTGTTCTAGTTGACCTATTGTGAACAAACAGGCTGTCTATTATGGCTCTTGTGCAATCAGTCAAGCCTCCTCCAGTCAAAGAAGACCAGACCTGTTGGTGCTCTTGAAGCTCAATGGATGTAGGTGTTAGCGTGGATGGCGTCAAGTGTTTCATAAGACGTCTGTCTGTCAGGGAGATCGTCAGCTTCCTGACGCAGGCAGAAGTTACCATAGTTTCCATTAGTAATAATTGAGCTAATTAATGCTTGCATGGTGCAAACATGCCTTTGCTTTGTTGGTCTGCTTTCTGATGGCTGCTGTAAGAGATTAGCGCTTCACAACGCTGCTGCTTTTCTGTTGTTGTTCTTGTTCTGTTAATTCTGCAAGCTGTGTTTTTAGTAGATAATTGTGATTTGTTTAAAATAATCTGCATCATTAATCAAATAAACAAAGCAGACATAACAGGCTTGTACGGCAGGGGTGTCCAAATATGGCGCGGGGCCCAAAACGCAGAAAAATGATCCAAATACCCGGAAAATGGTCGACTACCTGTGTATCCTACAGCATCGATTCTTTCAAGAGTTATATTTTCACATTTTCTCACTGCAATCTATGGTGGCCCAAATGGGACAAAATTAGATAAATAAATACATCTTGTTTCATTAATTAATTAAAATTAGATACATGAATGTGGTTTTGAATGTGTCATTAATTTATTTAATGTACAATTACATTTAATTGTTTAATCATTGTTTTTATGATTTAATAATTTCAGGATTTAATTATTTCATGATTTAATACATTATTTCATGATTTAATACATTATTTCATGATTTAATAAATTATTTCTTGATTTAATTATTTCCTGATTTAATTATTTATTTCATGATTTGATAATTTTTTTATTTCATGATTTAATTATTTATAAAATTATTTGACTAATGTTATATTTAAGTTATTATCCAAAAACTGTGGAATGCCAAAGTGTGAACCTTCAATTTTCTTTGGACAACCCTGATGTAGGCTATGCAAGTGTACCTAATTAAGTTGCATACCTAATTAAGTTCCATAGACAAATGATAACCTGTGTGTGTGTGTGTGTGTGTGTGTGTGTGTGTGTGTGTGTGTGTGTGTGTGTGTGTGTGTGTGTGTGTGTGTGTGTGTGTGTGTGTGTGTGTGTGTGTGTGCGTGTGCGTGTGCGTGTGCGTGTGCGTGTGCGTGTGCGTGTGTGTGTGCGCGCGTTGTTTTTCAGGGGAAAAGCCAAAACAAGGTGGGATATTTCCCAGCCAACTTTGTGCAGCGCGTCCGCCCCGGCGAGCGGGTGTGGAAGGTCACGGCTGGTTTCCACGGCAACAGAGACAAAGGCCAGATGACGGTGAAAGAGGCCCAGGTGAAAACACATAAAATGCTTGCTACACACTTACTGTATACACACAGAACGCATTAAAACAAGTTATGCAAATTAATGCGGAAAATTGCTGAAATGACAAGAGGACTGTTTGGATTTTAATGCAGCTCACTTATAGACTCAGTCCAAGAATCTCTCTCACGTTCTGCCTCTTCTACCCTTCCTCGTCCATTTTCCCAACTCTTTGTACCCCAATCGTACTCTCATGCTACCACGCCTCACCCGTCCTCCCACCACTCACCCTTGCTCCCATCATTTGTTCATACTTTCACCACTCATTAATGCTTCCACAACTCGCCCATCCTCCCACCGCTCGCCCCTACTCTCACCGCTCGCCCATACTCTCACCGCTCGCCCATACTCTCACCGCTCGCCCATACTCCCACCGCTCGCCCCTACTCTCACCGCTCGCCCCTACTCTCACCGCTCGCCCATACTCTCACCGCTTGCCCATCCTCTCACTGCTCGCCCATACTCCCACCGCACGTCCATCCTTCCACCACTCGTCCATACTCCCACCACTCGTCCATCCTCTCACCGCTCGCCCATACTCCCACCGCACGTGCATCCTTCCACCACTCGTTCATACTCCCACCGCTCGCCCCTACTCTCACCGCTCGCCCATCCTCTCACCGCTCGCCCCTACTCTCACCGCTCGCCCATCCTCTCACCGCTCGCCCATCCTCTCACCGCTCGCCCCTACTCTCACCGCTCGCCCATCCTCTCACCGCTCGCCCATCCTCTCACCGCTCGCCCATCCTCTCACCGCTCGCCCATACTCTCACCGCTCGCCCATCCTTCCACCACTTGCCCATATTCCCACCACTCGCACTCGCCCTCGCCCATACTCCCACCACTCACTCATCCTCCACCACTCGCTCATCCTCCACTACTCATCCATGCACCCACCACTCGTCCATACTCCCCCCACTCGCCCATACTCCCACCACTCGTCCATACTCCCAATCCTCCACCACTCGTCCATACTCTCACCACTCGTCCATACTCCCACCGCTCGCCCATGCTCCCACCGCACGTCCATGCTCCCACCGCACGTCCATCCTCCCACCACTCGTCTTTACTCCCACCACTCGTCCTTACTCCCACCACTCGTCCTTACTCCCACCACTCGTCCTTACTCCCACCGTTCATCCATACTCCCAACACTCGCCCATAATCCCACCCCTCACACTCGCCCATACTCCCACCACTCACTCATCCTCCACCACTCGCTCATCCTCCACCACTCGCTCATCCACCACTCGTCCATGCTCCCACCACTCGTCCATACTCCCACCACTCGTTCATGCTCCCACCACTCGCACTCGCCCATACTCCCGCCTCTCACTCATCCTCCACCATTCGTCCATGCTACCACCACTCGTCCATGCTACCACCACTCGCCCATTCTCCCACCACTCGCCCATTCTCCCACCACTTGCCCATTCTCCCACCACTCGTCCATGCTCCCAACACTTGACCATACTCCCACCGCTCGCTCATCCTCCACCACTCGTCCATTCTCCCACATCTCGCCCATTCTCCCACCACTCGCTCATGCTCCCACCACTCGCCCATATTTCCACCACTCGTCCATACTCCCACCGCTCGTCTATACTCCCACCGCTCGCCCATATTCCCACCACTCGCACTCGCCCATACTCCCACCTCTCACTCATCCTCCACCATTCGCTCATCCTCTACCACTCGCTCATCTTCCACCACTCGCCCATCCTCCACCACTCGCCCATGCTCCCACCACTCGCACTCGCCCATACTCCCACCACTCACTCATCCTCCACCACTCGCTCATCCTCCACCACTCGTCCATGCTCCCACCACTCGTTCATGCTCCCACCACTCGCCCATGCTCCCACCACTCGCCCATGCTCCCACCACTCGTCCTTACTTTCACCGCTCGTCCA
The DNA here is from genome assembly GCF_033978685.3 of Nerophis lumbriciformis. Classification (NCBI taxonomy): domain Eukaryota; kingdom Metazoa; phylum Chordata; class Actinopteri; order Syngnathiformes; family Syngnathidae; genus Nerophis; species Nerophis lumbriciformis. The sequence continues at coordinate 38,129,950 of NC_084558.2, read as the reverse complement.
TACTCCCACCACTCGTTCATTCTCCCACCGCTCGTCCATACTCCCACCGCTCGCTCATATTCCCACCACTCGCACTCGCCCATACTCCCACCACTCGTCCATACTCCCCCCACTCGTCCATACTCTCACCACTCGTCCTTACTTTCACCGCTCGTCCATACTCCCACCACTCGTTCATTCTCCCACCGCTTGTCCATACTCCCACCGCTCGCCCATATTCCCACCACTCGCACTCGCCCATACTCCCACCACTCGTCCATACTCCCACCACTCGCCCCTACTTCCCCCACTCGTCCATACTCCCCCACTCGTCCATACTCCCACCACTCGTCCATACTCCCAATCCTCCACCACTCGTCCATACTCTCACCGCTCGCCCATACGCTCACCGCACGTCCATACTCCCACCACTCATTCATCCTCCCATCACTCGTTCATCCTCCCACCACTCGTCCATACTCCCACCACTCGTCCATACTCCCACCACTTGCCCATACTCCCTCCACTCGCTCATCCTCCACCACTCTCTCATCCTCCACCACTTGTCCATGCTCCCACCGCTCGCTCATCCTCCACCACTCGTCCATGCTCCCACCACTCGTCCATGCTCCCACCACTCGTCCATGCTCCCAACACTCGACCATGCTCCCGCCACTCGCCCATACTCCCACAACTCACTCATGGCCCCACCACTCACCCATGCTCCCATCATTCGCCCACCATCCCTCTGCAGATCTGTTTCGGAAAAAACGAGGACATTGATGGCTTTCTGCGTCTGAGCAGCGGGAAGAAACGAGGCCTGGTCCCTGCGAACATCCTACTTGAAATATGACCTCTTTTCAGTCATTATTTATATTGATAATAATAGTAATAGTAATAATAAGTACTTGACGGAAGAATCCGAGAATGTTTTCCTCAATGGAAGTGGCTTTGCTAGTTTTTTTGTTTTTTTTTGTTTGTTTATTTCAGTGCAGAAACTTAAAGCCCAAGAGAGTGGCTTTCTTTAGAGCTGCTCTACTGTCGCTCACGTCAGAAATGTAGCACCACTCTGAGGAATATGCGCAGGAAGTCTGGATACCTCATTCCCTGGAATACAAAAGTGCGCTGAAACTTCTGGAAGCGAACTGAAACTGCTGACTGTCTTCACTCTGCGTAGAGAAAATATGGCGGTAGAGGTTGGCGTTAAAAGATTTGAAAGGCCACTGTTATTCACTCATTCATGTATCATGTACATGCCTGTGCTTCCTAGTTCATCTAAAAAAATACCTTCTAATACCTCACACACACACTCATTTAGCGCCGCTCTAACAGCACGGACGTCTCTTGCGTTGGCCGTCTGTCTTCATGCACAGATGTTGTCCATAAAATCTGCCTTATCAGCCGGTTATTTATATCATTTCTGTCCGTGAGAGTGTGCTGAAAGTGCAGCACAGCAAAAACATAATCCCCAACTCAGTGTCAAAAAAGGAGGCGGCGGCTGTCAAATGTCTTTTTTCTCTCTCTCTCTGTGGGTTGCGTAAGTTGCGTCCTTCAAAATGCGCAGGATAAATGACAAACGCCTTTTTTTTTCTGCTTTAACCGAACAACATGGACTTATAGTATTTCACCAAAGTGCGCACACTTCTCCTCACATTTCATAAACTATTTTGATACAGTATATCCCTAAGGGACCATACGATCACAACAAACTTGGATATCAGTCTGTGTACAGCAGTGTAGACATACTGTCCGCTAAGAAAGAAGTCAACACACAGCCATTGTTGTGTAACACACTCGCTGGCAACACAATGAGGGCAGTGGGGAGATGCGGTTCATTGAGGGGAAACATCAGCCTTTACATAGCAACACACATCAGTACACCTCACAGTGAACATGCTCACATTGTGTCTTTGGTCCTCCACCTTCCTCCTTTGCTTCCTGCCTTCCTTCCTTCTTTCTTTTCTTTGTTTCTTCTTTCCTACCTTCCTTCTTTTCTTCTTTCCTACCTTCCTTCCTTTCTCCTTTCCTGCCGTTCTTTCTTTCTTCTTTCCTGCCTTCCTTTTTTCTTTTCTTTCTTTCTCGTTTTCCTACCTTTCTTTCTTCTTTCCTGCCTGCCTTCCTTCTTTCTTTTCTTCCTTCTTTCCTCCCTTCCTTCCTTCTTTCTTGTTTTCCTTACTTCATCCCCACCTTCCTTCCTTCTTTTCTTCCTTCTTTCCTTTTTTCTTCCTTCTTTCCTTCCTTCCTTTCTGCCTGACCTCCTTATTTCCTATTTTGCTTTCTTCTTTCCTTCTTGCCTTACTGTCTTCCTTTCTTGCCTTCCTACCTTCCCTCCTTCCCGCCGTTAATCCTTTCCTCTTTCCTGCCTTCCTACCTTCCCTCCGTCCTGCCATTGATCATTCCCTCTTTCCTGCCTTCCTACCTTCCTTTCTTCCTGCCATTCATCCTTCTCTCTTTCCTGCCTTCCTACCTTCCTTTCTTCCTGCATTCATCCTTCCCTCTTTCCTGCCTTCCTACCTGCCTTTCTTTCTGCCATTAATCCTTCCCTCTTTCCTGTCTTCCTACCTTACCTCCTTCCTGCCATTCATCATTCCCTCTTTCCTGCCTTCCTACATTCCCTCCTTCCTGCCATTAATCATTCCCTCTCTCCTGCCTTCCTACCTTCCTCCTTCCTGCCATTGATCCATCACTCTTTCCTGCCTTCCTACCTTCCTTTCTTCCTGCCATTCATCCTTCCCTCTTTCCTGCCTTCCTACCTTCCCTCCTTCTTGCCATTCATCATTCCCTCTCTCCTGCCTTCCTACCTTCCTCCTTCCTGCCATTCATCCTTCCCTCTTTCCTGCCTTCCTACCTTCCTTTCTTCCTGCCATTCATCCTTCCCTCTTTCCTGCCTTCCTACCTTCCCTCCTTCCTGCCATTCATCCTTCCCTCTTTCCTGCCTTCCTACCTTACCTCCTTCCTGCCATTCATCATTCCCTCTTTCCTGCCTTCCTACATTCCCTTTTTCCTGCCATTCATCCTTTCTTCTTTTCTGCCTTCCTTCCTTCTTTCTTTCTTTCTTTCTTTCCTGCCTTCTTTGCACAGGTTCTCAACTGGGCTCAGGTCCGGAGGAGACATACTTGCACACGCCATCACCTTCAGTTTCCTCAGCAATTAATTTTCCCCCTCAATGAACCGCTGCTGTCCAGTGGTGGCAGCACTCATGCAGCTCCCACCACCATGCTTGACTGCAGCCAATTATAATAATTATAATAATAATAATAATAATATTAATAATAGATTTTATTTGTAAAAAAAAAAAAGAAAAAGCACTTAGTTTGAGTAAACAACCTCAAAGTGCTACAGTGTATTAAAAAAATACAAATAAAAAGATAATAAGAAATAAAAATAAATAAAAACTAGAACAGCCAAATAGCTAAAACTAGTATGCATATATCTCAAAAATGTTGTTGTTTTTTAAAAAAGAAGGGTTTTTAAGCCTTTTTTAAAAGCATCCAATTATCTTCCTACCATTACTACAAGAGTCATTTTTTCAGTGAATATAAATAAATACTGCGATACAAGCTGTACGCTGACTACTTTTATGTATATCCAAGTTTCACTTCAGTAATGCCCCTTAGGAGTATACAGTAGGAAACATGTGAGGTCCTGTATCGTCATCACATCCTAACACATCAGGTGGGGTCAGCAATAAATGTAAATACAAGGTGACAGTATTTGTGTGTAGCCTTATAGTGATGTAATATGTTGACTAAGGGCAATTATTTCTAAACTAGCAGAGTCTTGTTTACACTCTCTACAATATTGACCTATAATAAGCCTAAACACTATGCACACTTAATCTACAGGCACTGACTTCTATTTTGTAGCCGCGTGTGTGTGTCAGCAGCATAACACAACATGGGCTCAGGATCACTTATAGCCAGTCTCTCACCATGACGTGCCACCATTCTTTTCACTGTCTAGCCGCCATTTTAGCATCAATAAAGTCAGACGAACCCTGAAGATTACGTGTCTGTCTCTGATTGACACATTCAAATCAAACACCGTAACACATGTAGTATAGATGCAGAGCACTCTCTGCAGTTAAAGGGGAACATTATCACAATTTCAGAATTGTTAAAACCATTAAAAATCAGTTCCCAGTGGCTTATTATATTTTTCGAAGTTTTTTTCAAAATTTTACCCATCACGCAATATCCCTAAAAAAAAGCTTCAAAGTGCCTGATTTTAACCGTCGTGATAAACACCCGTCCATTTTCCTGTGACGTCACATAGTGAAGCCAACACAAACAAACATGGCGGAAAGAACAGCAAGCTATAGCGACATTAGCTCGGATTCAGACTCGGATTTCAGCGGTTTAAGCGATTCAACAGATTACGCATGTATTGAAACGGATGGTTGTAGTGTGGAGGCAGGTAGCGAAAACGAAATTGAAGAAGAAACTGAAGCTATTGAGCCATATCTGTTTGAACCGTATGCAAGCGAAACCGACGAAAACGACACGACAGCCAGCGACACGGGAGAAAGCGAGGACGAATTCGGCGATCGCCTTCTAACCAACGATTGGTATGTGTTTGTTTGAATTAAAGGAAACTAACAACTATGAACTAGGTTTACAGCATATGAAATACATTTGGCAACAACATGCACTTTGAGAGTGCAGACAGCCCAATTTTCATCAATTAATATATTCTGTAGACATACCCTCATCCGCGCTCTTTTCCTGAAAGCTGATCTGTCCAGTTTTGGAGTTGATGTCAGCAGGCCAGGGAAGCTAGGGTCGATAGGGGGTTTAGCTCGCTCGTCTGCGGGAACAAACTGCCGCCATTGCTTGCCGTGCTACCGAGGTCCTTTGTCCCTGAATTGCTCACACACTCCGGCAGATTCAATGGGGTCTGGCGGCACATTTCTTTGACTTTATCATTGGAAATGCATCTGCTTTGAGTGTCGCAGGATATCCACACATTCTTGCCATCTCTGTCGTAGCATAGCTTTCGTCGGTAAAGTGTGCGGAACAAACGTCCAATTTCTTGCCACTTTCGCATCTTTGGGCCACTGGTGCAACTTGAATCCGTCCCTGTTCGTGTTGTTACACCCTCCGACAACACACCGACGAGGCATGATGTCTCCAAGGTACGGAAAACAGTCGAAAAAAACGGAAAATAACAGAGCTGATTTGACTCGGTGTTTGAGAAAATGGCGGATTGCTTCCCGATGTGACGCCACGTTGTGACGTCATCGCTCCGAGAGCGAATATTAGAAAGGCGTTTAATTCGCCAAAATTCACCCATTTAGAGTTTGGAAATCGGTTAAAAAAATATATGGTCTTTTTTTTGTAACATCAAGGTATATATTGACGCTTACATAGGTCTGGTGATAATGTTCCCCTTTAAGTAAATAAACTATATATTCGACTGTATGTGTTACCATGTGCAGCCCTGCGCTCATTCACAGGCTTTGATGGACATGTATCTGATTGTGGACCTTATTGATTATTGACGCTGTCAAGTTACTTACCGACAGGAAGTGGAGGTGATCTAATTAGCCTTTTATTTTTAGCGTCTAGCATCACATAGAATCGTCGGGTAGTGAAGTGTAAAGCCTGGAAGGATTTGCTTGTTCATAACGAGCGTAAATAATTCGATTAACTCCCAATAAAACTAATTGGCAGCGGAAAAGCTGCTGGCAGGCCGTACACAAAGCTGGCAGAGATGGCGTGTGCGCGTGCGTGTGCTATGTGCATGAACATTTGTCATATCATGACCCAATTCTGCTATCAATTTGGATCAAATGTGCTCCTGCTCTCTGTGGAGGGAGCTGGAAAGACATGCAAAGTGGCAAAGCATCAATTTGCTGACCGCACATTTTCATTTTTGCTGACTTTTTCTTGCTAGAGACAATATTATTTGCTCTATTTCTGCACAAAATAACTCCCAATAGCATAGAGTGAGTCTCTCCTTTCACACATTCACTGCGAGAATGAGTTAAAAGGAGACAAGTGCGCCGGAAAATTCAATCCTTTCAGCCCGTGTTCACACTTATTGCCTCTTTAAAGAAAAAAGAAAGCAGCAAAAGGGCGTTGACAGCAGGAACACGGTGACAATGCAAATTGTGTACGAAAATGCGCGCCGAAAATAGCATCGATGATTACACAGGCGGGCCAAGGGGGAGCCGAGCGCTGTCAGCGCAGAGGAAAGCTTTTTATTTATTTATTTTCTGCAGCTTTGGCAGACGAGAAAAACACGAGCACAAAACAGCCCTTGCAGCAAAGGCAGGGATATACATAATAATCTCACACTGTGTGCACTCTGGTGGATATTATACAAAAAGGCAAAAAAAAGTGCTTCCCCTTGGAGTTTGTGAAACAAGCTTACCTGGTGCTATGAATATTTGGTGTCTAGTGTTGTGCACATGTGTAAAGGTGGACATTCTCAGCTGTATCATAATGTTGGTTTGTTCACAGTCGGTTCTAACACCAAATCAGTTTCAAGCTTCTAATAGAAGCTACCTCTTATTTTCAAAACAGAGGTAAAAACTCTGTTGTTTCAGTAGTTGACTAAATTAAAGTGCATCGGGAAAGTATTCACAACGCTTTACTTTTTCCATTTATTGTCATGTCACAACTAGGGCTGCAACTAACGATTAATTTGATAATCGATTAATCTGTCGATTATTACTTCGATTAATAATCGGATAAAAGAGACAAACTACATTTCTATCCTTTCCAGTATTTTTTTGAAGAAGAAAAAACAGCATACTGGCACCATAGTTATTTTGATTATTGTTTCTCAGCTGTTGGTACATGTTGCAGTTTATAAATAAAGGTTTATAAAAAAAATTGCCTCCGCGCATGCGCATAGCGTAGATCCAACGAATCGATGACTAAATTAATCGCCAACTATTTTTATAATCGATTTTAATCGATTTAATCGATTAGTTGTTGCAGCCCTAGTCACAACCTTATTCCAAATAAATTCATTTTTGTCCTTGAAATTCTACAGACAAATACCTCATTATGATAATGTGAAATTATTATTATTATTTTTTTTTTTTGCAAGTTTGTTAAAAAAAATAAATTAAAAACTACAAAAATACATGTACATAAGTGTTCACAGCCTTTGCTCAATACTTTGTTGATGCACCTTTGGCAGCAATTACAGCCTCAAGTATTTTTGAATACAATGCCACAATCTTTGTTGTGCCCATTCCTCTTTGCAGCACCTCTCAAGCTTTGATTGATTGATTGAAACTTTTATTAGTAGATTGCACCGTACAGTACATATTCCGTACAGTTGACCACTAAATGCATACTTGCCAACCCTCCAGAATTTTCCGGGAGACTCCCGAAATTCAGCGCCTCTCCCGAAAACCTCCCGGGACAAATATTCTCCCGAAAATCTCCCGATTTTCAGCCGGAGCTGGAGGCCACACCCCCTCCAGCTCCATGCGGATCTGAGTGAGGACAGCCTTTTTTCACGACGGGAGGACAACAGGGTGACAAGAAATAAATCATCCAGACTAGAGATAAATTGTATTATTATGTTTATCTTACCTAAAAATAAATATATTTATTAATTAAAGAAAAAAAAAAACTAAATACATTTTTACTATATTTTATATATACAAAATTAATTGTATTTTTATTTGTATTTTTTCTGACTCCTTATTACATCCAGCCATAGAATTATACATTAAAATAAACATATTTGAAATAATTAATTTTAAATTATCATAATAATTCATTTAAAATGACCATATTTAATTATTAAAATAATTGCTTGTTTATCAACAACTTTAGCATTTAATTCATTACATTTTGAAGCTCTCAGAAGCCAAGTTATGTTATATTCCTTAATATTTATTTATGCAAGTTTGAAGTATCAATTATCTAAACACAGTTTTGTTTGCATATTTTCAGGATATATATATATATATATATATATATATATATATATATATATATATATATATATATATATATATATATATATATATATATATATATATATATATATATATGAAATACTTGACTTGGTGAATTCTAGTTGTCAATATACTCCTCCCCTCTTAACGCCGGAAGCTCCACAGAGTACCTGCGCAGGTAAGGACAGGCCACGTCTCCGGAGAGCGTCTTCAACCAGTGAGACCTGTAGACTGCCTCGGACTCCCCGTTGTGCTTGCAGAAGGCGCATGTCATGCGTGGTGGTGCGTTCAGGTGCCTCCTGCGACCACTGAAGCCCCCTGCGTCTAGAAGGTCGTCGTGCAGGCAAAGTTCTGGGGCCGTATTTATCAAGCGTCTTAGAGTGCCATTTTACACTTAAGTCCTGAGAATTTGCGAAATTTAGTCCTACTCTCAAACTTAAGAATAAAAGTTATTTATCAACTTTCTTAAGTCTAAGAATCACTCCTACTCTCCACGATATTTAAGAGACCTTCAGAGGTGTCCTAAGTGGTTAGGAGTTGCCAGCGGGGGATGGCACTGAGGCGAGAGAGACGTCCGCGAACGTTCAGGGAGCGGAAGGATGTCCTGGCTTTGTTTGATGACGAGCAGCTGATCAAACGGTATCGTTTAGACCAGGGGTGCTCACACTTTTTCTGCAGGCGAGCTACTTTTCAATTGATCAAGTCGTGGGGATCTACCTCATTCATATATATAATTTACATTTACTTATCTATGAAATATATGTTTTTGTTAACAAGTTAAAGGTGTTTAATGATAATGCAAGCATGTTTAACACATATAGTTAATATTGTTAAAAAATTAAAGGTGTTTAATGATAATACAAGTATGTTTAATACATATAGTTAATATTGTTAACAAGTAAAAGGTGTTTAAAGATAATGCAAGCATGTTTAACACATATAGTTAATATTGTTAACAAGTAAAAGGTGTTTAAAGATAATGCAAGCATGTTTAACACATATAGTTAATATTGTTAAAAAATTAAAGGTGTTTAATAATAATACAAGCATGTTTAATACATATAGTTAATATTGTTAACAACTTAAAGGTGTTTAATAATAATACAAGCATGTTTAATACATATAGTTAATATTGTTAACAAGTTAAAGGTGTCTAATGATAATACAAGCATGTTTAACACATAGTTAATATTGTTAAAAAATTAAAGGTGTTTAATGATAATACAAGAATGTTTAATACATATAGTTAATATTGTTAACAACTTAAAGGTGTTTAAAGATAATACAAGCATGTTTAACACATATAGTTAATATTGTTAACAAGTTAAAGGTGTTTAAAGATAATACAAGCATGTTTAACACAGAGAGTTAATATTGTTAATAAGTTAAAGGTGTTTAAAGATAATACAAGCATGTTTAACACATATAGTTAATATTGTTAATAAGTTAAAGGTGTTTAAAGATAATACATGCATGTTTAACACATATAGATTCCTTTCTTTCATGAAGACAAGAATATAAGTTGGTGTATTACCTGATTCTGATGACTTGCATTGATTGGAATCAGACAGTGGTGCTGATAATGTCCGCATTTTCGAATGGAGGAGAAAAAAAGTCCTCCTTTCTGTCCAATACCACATGAAAGTGGTTGGTTTTTGGCATCTTATTTGTCCAGCTTCCGTACTCCTTTGTATACACTTTACAAGAAATACATTGTCGGCAAACTCCGAAGCTTGCTAGCTTGTGCACGCCAGCTTTCTGACACTCTTATTTTGTTAGCGCAACTGTGCAGTCGGTCTTTGGAGTTTTGACGACAGGTACGGCGCCAGAGTCTGTTGAAATAAAGTGTTTCTCGCCTTCCTGTCGGTAATTTTAATGAGCTGGCAGCAGCCAGCGTCATCTCAGAAGACCCTCGGGTGCCGTGAATGTCAATCAAGTGATGAAGGTGACGTCATAGTGAAGATTTATGATTGCTCATTTTTAGGACTATTTTTTTAATGCCTGGCTGGTGATCGACTGACACATCCTCCGCGATCGACCGGTAGCTCGCGATCGACGTAATGAGCACCCCTGGTTTAGACAGAGCGGGTATTATTTTTGTCACAGATTTAATAAGGGGCGTCATCTCATCAGCAACATCACGCAGCAGAGCTTTCACAGCAGAACTAAAGGTCATCACAATGCTTCGATATCTCGCCACTGGGAAAATGAATTGGAAAGAAAAGGAAACATTTATTTTTGATTCATTGCCAATATTGTTTGTTTGTTTTGTATTATTTTGTAGTTTGTTGTCAAAATATACACTCCCATTGTCCACTTAAATATTTCTAAGATATTTCTTTATTCTTAGACAAGGGATTCCCTTCCGTGATTGGTCATTTCTATGGACACAGAAATGACGTCACCTAAAATTCCGTTTACGGCACATAGTAATGTCGTAATTCAGCTCTGAGTGGGACACTTAAGATTCAGTCCTACACTTCGCTGAAAGTGTGAGTAAGACGCTTGATAACTAACTTTTAAGTGCAGCTTTCAGCGAAGAATTTCTTTACTCATAAGTCAACTCTTAGCAGACTTCTTAGGAGTAATTCTAAGACGCTTGATAAATACGGCCCCTGGTCTCTAGGTGCACGACGTCGGAGGAGATGCAACACAACTCGGACGAAGTCCCCATCTTTGAGCGCACGTGTTTCTAAAAAAAACGCACTCCAAGCATCTGTCCGTAAAGGAGACGCAGCTTCCGGTTGTGAAGGTGCAGTTTTGTTGTTGTGAGCCATTATCTCTCGAACTACATCAGATAATGGAAACGTCTCCTACAGTCCATGGTGCGCTGCCAAAATCAAAATCTCAATCAGGTTGGATGGGAAGTGTTGGTTTTCAACCAGGATGTTTCTGTGCATTGCTGCAGTCATCTTGGTCTAGTCAGGGAGGTGACCAAGAACCCGATGGTCACTCTGTCAGACCCACAGCATTCCTCTGTGGAGAGAGGAGAACCTTCCAGAAGGACAACCATCTCTGCAGCAAACCACCAATCATGCCTGTATGGTAGAGTGGCCAGACGGAAGCCGTTTTTTAGTAAAGTTTGCAAAAATGCACTTGAAAGACTCTCAGACCATAAGAAACAAAATGCTCTGGTCTGCTGAGACAAAGTTCGACCTATTTAGTGTGAATGCCAGGCATAATGTTTGGAGGAAACCACCAGGCCAATACCATCCCTACAGTGAAGCATGGTGGTGGCAGCATCATGCTGTGGGGATGGTTTTTGGGGACGGCGTGGCGAAGTTGGTAGAGTGGCCGTGCCAGCATTCGGAGGGTTGCTGGTTACTGGGGTTCAATCCCCACCTTCTACCATCCTCGTCATGTCCGTTGTGTCCTTGGGCAAGACACTTCACCCCTTGCTCCTGATGGCTGCTGGTTAGCGCCTTGCATGGCAGCTCTCGCCATCAGTGTGTGAATGTGTGTGTGAATGGGTGAATGTGGAAATACTGTCAAAGCGCTTTGAGTACCTTGAAGGTAGAAAAGTGCTATACACGTATAACCCATTTATCATTTATTTATTTTTAGCGGCAGGAACTGGGAGACTAGTCAGGATAGAGGGAAAGATAAATGCGGCAATGTACAGACACATCCTGGATGAAAACCAATGCTTCTCATCCAACCTGATGAAGCTCGAGAGGTGCTGCAAAAAGGAATGTGCGAAACTGTATAGGCGTGCCAAGCTTTTGGCATCGTATTCAAAAAGACTTGAGGCTGTACAGAGCAAATACTGTAAATAGTTATGTACATGTGATTTATTAATTTATTTTTTATTTTTAATACATTTACAAAATAAAATAAAATAAACTTTTCACATTGTGATTATGGCATACTTGCCAACCCTCCCGAATTTTCCGGGAGACTCCCAAAATTCAGCGCCTCTCCCGAAAAACTCCCGGGACAAATATTCTCCCGAAAATCTCCCGATTTTCAGCCGGAGCTGGAAGCCACGCCCCCTCCAGCTCCATGCGGACCTGAGTGAGGACAGCCTTTTTTCATGACGGGAGGACAACAGGGTGACAAGAACTAAATCATCCAGACTAGAGATAAATTGTATTATTATGTTTATTCTACCTAAAAATAAATATATTTATTAATTTAAAAAAATAAATAAATAAATAAATGTTTACTATATTTTGCTAAAAACATCAAAATTAATTGTATTTTTATTTGTATTTTTTCGTGACTCCTTATTACATCCAGCCATAGAATTATACATTAAAATAAACATATTTGAAATAATTGATTTTAAATTATCATAATAATTCATTTAAAATGACCATATTTAATTATTAAAATAATTGCTTGTTTATCAACAACTTTAGCATTTTATTAATTACATTTTGAAACTCTCAGAAGCCAAGTTATGTTATATTCCTTAAAATTTATTTATGCAAGTTTGAAGTATCAATTATCTAAACACAGTTTTGTTTGCATATTTTCAGGATGTATATATTATATATATATATATATATATATATAATATGTATGAAATACTTGACTTGGTGAATTCTAGCTGTCAATATACTCCTCCCCTCTTAACCACGCCCCCAACCACGGCCCGCCCCACCCCCGACCACGCCCCCACCCCCCACCTCCCGAAATCGGAGGTCTCAAGGTTGGCAAGTATGGATTATGGGGTATTGTGTGTAGAATTTTGAGGACAAATTTGTATTTATTCCATTTTGGAATAAGGCTGCAACACAACAAAAAAGTGAAGCACTGTGAATACTTTCCGGATGCACTGTCTATGATATACTAAGTAAAGTAGTACCTCAACTTACGAACTTAAATGGTTCTGTGGCGTAGCTCTTAACTCAAAACACTTGTATCTCAAATCAATGTCTCCCATTGGAATGAATTAAAATCAGTTCATTTGATGAACCATTTTAACATGTAATTAGAAAGAAAAACAAACATTTACATAAATATTGTATAAAAACAATATAACGTACCACGAACAACTAAAGAAGTTTTATGAAGTAATACAATGATAATGTACTATTACGGTATCTTCTTCCAGCTGCTTCTCTGTCAAACACACCATCAGCAGCTTCTGCATATTTTCATGGAAAAATGGCCGCTGTTTAGATATTATTTCACTCATTCTGCTTAAGTATGGTGCAGACTAGCAGTGTTCACCAAGTCAGCTACACACTGTCATTTTTTAAAGATTTATTTCCTTAATTCAATAATATAATCCTCCTCTGCTTCTCAGCACCATCTCGCTTTCTTCCTTCCCATGCTTGGAAAACAATATTATGTCGATCTCTGTCTATAGGCTAATGCTAGCGAGTAAGAGCGCATGTTTCGGTGGGATCTTACAGGGTTCACTGTGGCATTTCTACGCCAACTCATGGGTGGGGATGCTTGTAACTCCAATTTTGGCTTGTAACTTGAAGCATAACAATTAGCCGAGAGACAGCACTTACCTCAAAAACACTCTTGGGTAAAATTAGCAGTTCAGACACCAAACCTCACCTTACATGATGACTTGTTTGTGTAAATGTAAGTTCTTTAAGGACACGTCTAAAGTGTGTCCTCAAACTGGGGGTGAAGCTGCTCTGTGCTTCGGTGGTTATGACAGATGTTCTTTGACTTGATCAAGCCAGTAAACACTAAGCTCTCCTGTCTCGCACATGCAGCCCACCTCCACACCTGCGATTACGCTCCAGCATCCCCCAAATCTCGGCCCTAATGTGCGCTTTCATCCTGTTTTCATCCCCCGCGCTTGTGTACGTCCCGCAGCTTTGATGATGCTGCCGCCGTCTTGACTTTGGAAGGAAGGTGAAGAAAGAGCGTGGCGTTGAGGTTAATGAGGACAAGACTGGAGTGTTTTTTCATGTCTTCATGCTTGCTTTATCTTTCATGTTATCTTTTAATGACCACAGGGACGCCAGTCCTTTATCGCTCAACTATAACACTACTCTTGGCTGCAGAAAAATCTTTTCAACCTCTCTAATGCTTTCCCCAGTAGGGTTGCGTATTGTTTACATCAGGGGTCTCCAAACTTTTTGACCCGGGGGCCGCATTGGGTTAAGAAAAAAAAAGTATATATATATATATATATATATATATATATATATATATATATATATATATATGTATGTGTGTGTGTGTGTGTGTGTGTGTGTATATATGTTTATATATATATATATGCTTATATATATATATATATATATATATATATATATATATATTTATATATATATATATAAATATATATATATATATATATACATAAATATATACATATGCTGTATATATATACAGTATATATATATATATATATATATATATATACACACACACATGTATATATACACATATATATGTATATATACATATATTTATATATATATATATATAAATACATTATATTTATTTTTATATATATATATATATACATTATATTTATATATATATAAATACATTATATATGTGTGTATTTATATATATACATGTTTATATATATATATATATATATATACATGTGTGTATTTATACATATATATAATGTTATATGTACATATAATGTACTTATATATATATAAATATAATGTATTTATATATATATAAATATATGTATATATATATGTATGTATATATATTTATGTGTGTGTGTATATATATATATAATGTGTATATATATATATTTATATATATATGTGTGTGTATATATATATATATATATATATGTGTGTATATATATATATGTATATATATATGTGTGTGTGTATATATATATATATATATATATGTATGTATATATAATGTGTATATATATATATATATATATATATATATATATATATATATATATATATACATACAGTATGTATGTATGTATGATCTGTCTCATTGCAGATTAGACAAAATGCCTTTTCCTTACACTGAACTAAAAAAAGTAAAATGTCCACTGATGTTTAAAAACTCTATACTTGGAGTCTATTTTACGTTTCCCCAACGATTTCGCCATTTTTTTCCCTCGTGCACTAATTTACTGCGGTGCGAGCGTGATGACGTCACGTTATCGATGGGGAAATGCATTTTTAGACAATATGATTTGCCTCAGTGGCTAGGAGACCCGGAGAGTAACAAGCAGTACAAATTTGATTGATGGATGGGCTCGAAAGGACAAATAAAAAAAATTATAATTAAAAAAAAGTTTGGGGACCGATGGTTTGAATATTGTCCGATATTGGTAAAAAAAAAAAAAAAAATCGCACTCAAGTTCCAAAAGACTTGCTGTAAAATGTTATATTATAGTTGTTTTCCTACTAGAAAATAGTTAATCTTTTAGAAAAATATACAGTACAGGCCAAAAGATTGGACACACCTTCCCATTTCAATGTGTTTACTTTATTTTTATGACTATTTACATTGTAGATTGTCACTGAAGGCATCAAAACTATGACACCTGTGAAGTGAAAACCCTTTCAGGTGACTACCTTTTCAAGCTCATCGAGAGAATGCCAAGAGTGTGCAAAGCGGTAATCACTGCAAAGGGTGGCTATTTTGAAGAAACTAGAATATAAAACATGTTTTCAGTTATTTCACCTTTTTTTGTTAAGTACATAACTCCACATGTGTTCATTCATAGTTTTGATGCCTTCAGTGACAATCTACTATGTAAATAGTCACGAAAATAAAGAAAATGCATTGAATGAGAAGGTGTGTCCAAACTTTTGGCCTGTACTGTACATTTACTATTACATTCATACTTGAAAGCCTTAGGTCAAAAAATGTCAGCGTACCAAATAACTGGCACTTTAGCAGAAAACAGTAATAGGGAGAATTTTTTTTTAGCATGCTTTGAATGGGAAAAGTAGTGCCATCTCGTGGACGCATATACAAATAAAATATAGAAGGTCAGTTGTCCAGATAAAATATTAACAAGGATTGCATTAATCTAGTGCTTCTTAAGTAAATAAGTAACAGAATAAAAGTGTTGTAATGAATACATTAATAATAACTACTATTTAAATAATAAGTCACAATTCAGTACATGAATATGTTAACATGAAAATTCTGAACATACATAAATAAAAGCATACAACATTGACACATTGCCTCATTCACAAGTTTAGTCACTTTTTTTACACTGTTCTTGTTAATGATACACATTATCTCATATACTTAAAGTATCAAAATTATTGATATTTTAATTTGAGAATCGATATTAGAACAGAAAGTTCAGGTATGGGCAGTATTGATATTTCAGCATCGATCCGCACATCACTTCTTTAAAACTAAGTTCTGCTTCTTCCTACTCCTTTTCGGATTTGTGTAAGTAAGTTTAATCATTGTAACGTACTTAATCATGTCCAAAACTGTAACAAAGAATGAAGTTTTAATGGAAGATTACTAGAGATATCCGATAATATCGGACTGACGATATTATCGGCTGATAAATGCTTTAAAGTGTAATATCGGAAATTATCGGTATCAGTTTCAAAAAGTAAAATTTATGACTTTTTTTAAAACGCCACTGTACCGAGTGGTACACGGACGTAGGGAGGAGTACAGAGCGCTATTTAATCCTTAAAGGCACTGCCTTTGCGTGCCGGCCCAATTACATAATATCTACGGCTTTTCACACACACAAGTGAATGCAATTCATACTTGGTCAAGAGCCATACAGGTCACACTGAGGGTGGCCGTATAAACAACTTTAACACTGTTACAAATATGCGCCACACTGTGAACCCACACCAAACAAGAATGACAAACACATTTCGGGAGAACATCCGCACCGTAACACAACATAAACACAACAGAACAAATACCCAGAACCCCTTGCAGCACTAACTCTTCCGGGACGCTACAATGTACCCCAACCCCGCCCACCTCAACCTCCTCATGCTCTCTCAGGGAGAGCATGTCCAACATTCCAAGCTGCTGTTTTGAGGCATGTTAAAAAAAAAAGCACTTTTTGACTTCAATAATAAATATGGCAGTGCCATGTTGGCATTTTTTTTCCATAACTTGAGTTGATTTATTTTGGAAAACCTTGTTACATTGTTTAATGCATCCAGCGGGGCATCACAACAAAATTAGGCATAATAATGTGTTAATTCCACGACTGTATATATCGGTATCGGTTGACATCGGAATCGGTAAGTAAAAGTTGGACAACATTGGAATATCGGACATCGGCAAAAAAGCCGTTATCGGACATCTCTGAAGAGTAGCAGTTAGTAGATTAGCAAGCAGTTTTATACGACACTTAACACCAAACTTTTTTTTGGTCCGTTTTGTCAAACGTCTGCATTCCTTTCTTCCCTTCACTGTTGTTGGGCACTCTCCAAATATTCTCTCAGGATCTTGAAAGCGTACTTGAAAATCCATTAAGACGCTGAGAAAGGGATTTAAAAATCAAGCGGGCGGCATTTTTTTTAATGTCTCTTTCTTCCTCTGCTCTCTGTGGCTCATGTCACGGCACATTGGATGTGGCTGTGAAGATATTAATATTTCAGCTTCTCCGCCCAGGCTCTTTACTTAGGCCTGTATTTATGAATATACACATACTGTGCATGTCACTATGGGCCATTCCACTTAATCGGTGCCACTTGCTATTTGTAACTCTCTCAAAATTAACTTGCATTTCTGTCTTTTTTCGATTCTGATTACATTTCAACTACTCAGAATGGCTATTTTCCCATCACAGGCTTTTTTTGTACAAGGTTCTTAAGCTGAAGATGACTCCTTTTGAGTGACAGGAGTGAGTTTTTAAGCATAAAATTAGCAAATGGATAGAAATGTGTTAATAAAATAATGCTAATATCGAGGTGACAATAGGCACAATTAAGTGATATATAAAAATAAACAAATTGTATTAAAGATATTTACTGTAACATGACTCTGGTGACATTTTGAAATACATGAGTGGACTTACTTTTGTACTTTCCACGGACTGCAAAGATTCTGAGTGATGCAACTACGAGGGCTGTGAATCTTGGGGGAACCACACGATTTGATTCGATTCTTGGGGGTAACGATTCGATTCAGAATCAATTCTCGATTTAAAACGATTCTCGATTAAAAATCAATACTTTTTTAATAGCATCACGTGCCAGTAATATGATTAACTGCATTCCTCCACAAAATAGATAACAGCTCTGATACTACTTAAAACAAAACTGGTATTGTTTCATAAAATTCCACCCAAACGTTTAACAATGTCAAATACAAATAAGGCAACAAGAGAAGTATCCCACACATTGTAAATCTGTACAGCAGATATGGGTATCTGTCTACATCAACAATATGATTTGCCTTATTGAGTTATTTATTTCAATGGATTGATTCTTTTTTTTTTAATTGATTAAGAATCGTTACAAGTAAGAATCGCAATTCATTTGAAAATCTTTTTTTATTTTGACACCCCTAGCAACTACCAGTGGATCGTGAATATTCCACATTTTCAGTGGGAGTTAAAGGCCTACTGAAATGCGATTTTTCTTATTTAAACGGGGATAGCAGGTCCATTCTGTGTGTCATACTTGATCATTTCGCGATATTGCCATATTTTTGCTGAAAGGATTTAGTAGAGAACATCGACGATAAAGTTCGCAACTTTTGGCCGCTGATAAAAAAGCCTTGCCTGTACCGGAAGTAGCAGACGAGTAGCGTGACGTCACAGGTTGTGGAGCTCCTCACATCTGCACATTGTTTACAATCATGGCCACCAGCAGCGAGAGCGATTCGGACCGAGAAAGCGACGATTTCCCCATTAATTTGAGCGAGGATGAAAGATTTGTGGATGAGGAAAGTGAGAGTGAAGGACTAGAGGGCAGTGAGAGCAATTCAGATAGGGAAGATGCTGTGAGAGGCGGGTGGGACCTGATATTCAGCTGGGAATGACTAAAACAGTAAATAAACACACGACATATATATACTCTATTAGCCACAACACAACCAGGCTTATATTTAATATGCCACAAATTAATCCCGCATAACAAACACCTCCCCCCTCCCGTTCATATAACCCGCCAATACAACTCAAACACCTGCACAACACACTCAATCCCACAGCCCAGAGTACCGTTCACCTCCCAAAAGTTCATACAACACATATATTTCCCCAAAGTCCCCAAAGTTACGTACGTGACATGCACATAGCGGCACGCACGTACGGGCAAGTGAGCAAATGTGTGGAAGCCGCAGCTGCATGCGTACTCACGGTACCACGTCTGCATATCCAACTCAAAGTCCTCCTGGTAAGAGTCTCTGTTGTCCTAGTTCTCCAAAGGCCAATGGTAAAGCTTGACTGTCATCTTCCGGGAATGTAAACAATGAAACACCGGCTGTGTTTGTGTTGCTGCAGCCGCCCGCAATACACCGCTTCCCACCTACAGCTTTCTTCTCTGCTGTCTCAATTGTTCATTGAACAAATTGCAAAAGATTCACCAACACAGATGTTCAGACTGTGGAATTTTGCGATGAAAACAGACGACTTAATAGCTGGCCTCCATGCTGTCCCAAAATGTCCTCTACAATCCGTGACGTCACGCGCTGACGTCATCATACCGAGACGTTTTCAGCAGGATATTTCGCGCAAAATTTAAAATTGTACTTTAGTAAGCTAACCCGGCCGTATTGGCATGTGTTGCAATGTTAAGATTTCATCATTGATATATAAACTATCAGACTGCGTGGTCGGTAGTAGTGGGTTTCAGTAGGCCTTTAAAGTACCAGTAAGGTGGAAAAACAAGTTGACTTTATATTCTTAATTGTGTTCCATTGTATCCATTAAACCATATCCAATTGTATTTACTTTCTGCAAAGTATGTGAAAATACCGTCTAAATATCACATAATGCCACAAATTCAGTCAGCCATTTTGAATAGTCCGCTCCGAATAGCTTTGGCTATTTTCGGAGATTAACATCGCAGCAGTAAGGCATTCGAAATCGTAAATAAATTGCCAACAATTGAGTGAATGAATGAATGAAATAAGTTTATTTCGGTCATAGAATCAACCATTTTATGTGACCAGATTAACAGTACAGATTAGACATATTTAACAATCATACACATTTATACACAAAAAGAAAAAGAATGACCAAAAAAGGAATAGGCTGAAGCCAAAGATTATATTTGCCTGTCCTATACATTCACTGAAAATTAGATGTTAGACGGTAAAAAAAATCAATGGGATGAAAGTAATTGTTACTATATTTTATAATGTTCTATTATTTCACCTTTCAAGGTTTTCTTCAACCTTAACAAAGAACTACATGTCTTCAGCTCATCACTGAGCTTGTTCCACCATTTAACTCCTAAAACTGAAATGCATTTGTATTTTATATTCCTTCTTACTTTACCTATTTCAAAAATCAATATCCCCCGTAAATTATAGTTTTCTCCTCTTAATTGAAAATAACCTAAGAATACAAGCTGGAAGGCTGTTGTTCTTTACTCAAAACTAGGGATGTCCCGATCAGGTTTTTGCACTTCCGATCCGATACCGATATTGTTTTTGCATTTCCGATCCGATACCGATACTGACCGATACTGGCCTTTCCGAGCATGTATTAAAGTTTAAAGTTATTTAGCCTACTTAGTTGTCAGAATCATGTTGAAAAGGGTTTTAGTACTCTTGATAACAACTAGCCAGCTGCATTAGGGGAGTTTGAATAATACACAATGGTTGGTAACAAGAAACTGACCTGTTTATTCAAGGATAAACACAAAATAGACAAAATTATACATGACAAACAGAAATGGCATCATTGAACTAGGGCTGGGCGATATGGCCTTTTTTTAATATTGCGATATTTTAAGGCCATATTGCGATACACAATATATATCTCGATATTTTGCCTTAGCCTGGAATGAACACTTGATGCATATAATCACAGCAGTATGATGATTCTATGTGTTTTGATTGATTGATTGAGACTTTTATTAGTAGGTTGCACAGTGAAGTATATATTCCGTACAATTGACCACTAAATGGTAACACCCCAATAAGTTTTTCAACTTGTTTAAGTCGGGGTCCACTTAAATTGATTCATGATACAGATATATACTATCAGATATATACTATCATCATAATACAGTCATCACACAAGATAATCACATTTAATTATTTACATTATTTATAATCCAGGGTGTGGAGGGGGGCGCCGGATGTAAGTGTCAAAAAGACAGCCAAAAGAGTTTGATATGAGAATAAATCTAAAGTTAAAATATAGGGTAGAAATGCACCCATTTGCAGGAAATGTAGTCTTGATTTTCAAATTTTTCTTTCAAGGCTTGCATGTCTACATTAAAACATTCTTCTTCATACTGCATTAATATATGCTACTTTTAAACTTTCATACAGAGAAGGAAATCACAACTAAAAAAATCACAAATTTTTTCATACAGTGTTGATGTGGAAATTTTTGCCTCAGCATTTTGATGGTGTGGACGTGTGGCACCGAATGGAGATAAGCGTCTCGACAGACATCACACTATTTGAACAATGATGACGAAAACTGTTTTCTCTGTCGTGTCCGTGTGTCGAAAATTGTTATGCGCTTATTTTTTTATTTGATTTTGTGCGTGTCATAGATTTGCTATGCGCAGAGGACGCTTAAACAGTGCGCAATTGTACAGGCGAGCACCTTAGAGGGAGCGTTGCTCGCACGGCTGCGCTAGCATCACAGCTAACGTTAGCCATGCTGCTACCTCTCTGCTCGGGGAGGACATACACGTATGTGACGTATGACGTGACAGTATGTGACGTGTGTAAGAAGGTGCGCTTGCTGTCTGTGAGAGGGAGACACAGGAAAGAGTGAGAAGAGCCTGTCGTGTAATGCCAGCAGCTAAAAGCAACTGCGTGAGAATTCACAGACGTGTGGATGTGTTGAAGGTTTGCTGGAAAATGCGGAACGGAAATTACGGAGCAGCAGAAAAGTGGAATGTATTATTTAAATCGTGCGTTGGAAAACACGGACCGGAGTTTTTTTAAAAACTGGATCTGGATCGGCATTTTCCCATGCCTTGCCGATACGCAATTTTTGGCAAATATCGGCAGCCGATCCGATCCAAATATCGGATCGGGACATCCCTACTCAAAACATAATTTTATTGATTCAATAGATCGAGGGTCCTCCGTTGCGCTCATTATATTCTCTCTAACAACATCCAGAAGCTGCCAACAATACTACATTAACCAAATACGAGTGATATTTTAACGGCGCATTGATAGAAGTGAGCTAATGCCAGTTTACGCTGTTATTGTTGACACACTCAGCTGACGGCAGCTTCTGCTTTGTCTCAAACATGCTGGAAGTAAATTGTAGATTATAATTCATGCATCTCTCACCTGTTAGTAGACAAATGTGACCATGGACTGACTGGCTGGTCGACTTTGACATCCCCCGAGATGGCGAAATAGAACCAACAAGACAGTTTGTGCAGGAACTTTTTTTTTTTAACCCTTTATGAGGATTGCGATTTAATCTTTATCTAAACGGAATTATGTGAGCGTCCCGTCCGTGGGCATCCCAGCAAGAGTGGAAACGTCATAATAAGCGTTTGTTTTATTATGGTAAGTTTGTATGTTTAGCACCTAGCAATGCTGCTGATGCTATAGTGCAGTGATTTTCAACCTTTTGTCATGTCTTTGTAATCATCATGTTTTGTTTTAAGTCATGTTTTGTTTAGTTTCTGGCTTTTCACTCCCTTGTCTTGTCATCATAGTTACCCATTAGTTTTCACCTGTCACGTCACGCACCTGTTTCACGTCTTGAGTCACGCACCTGTTTTTGTTAATCATGTCTGTAGTATTTAAGTTCAGTGTTTTTCAGTTTGTCTTTCTGACGACCTCACACCACATTTATGCTCTGTCCATTCCTCTAAGATCCTGCTTCATGTCCCTTGTCAAAGTAAGTTTTGGTTCCATGTTTATAGTCTTTTTGTTTTTCATAGTTTGTTCTCCGCCACTGTGCGCGCTTTGGTTTGATCTTTTTTTTGTAGTTCTAGTGTTTCAATAAAAAATTTTACCTTCATTCCCGTCTCGCCCGTGCCAACTTTCCGTTGCATCCTGGAAAAGCACACACCCAAGATCAAGTCTTGACACCTTTTTGGAGCCAAGGCACATTTTTTGTGTTGACAAAATCCAGAGGCACACCACCAGCAGAAATCACTAAACAACGAAACTCAGTTGACAGTAAAAAGTCGTTGTCGCAATTGTTGGATATGACTTTAAACCATAACCAAGCATGCATCAATATAGCTCTGTCTCAAAGTAGGTGTACTGTCACCACCTGTCAGATCACGCTGTGACTTTTTTGGAGTTTGTTGCTGTTTTCCTGTGTGTAGTGTTTTAGTTATTGTCTTGCGCTCTAATTTTGGTGGCTTTTTCTATTTTTTTGGTATTTTCCTGGAGCAGTTTCAGGTCTTCCTTTGAGCGATATTTCCCGCATCTACTTTGTTTTTATCCTTCTTCGTGGGGACTTTGTCGATTGTCATGTCATGTTCGGATGTTACATTGTGGACGCCATCTTTGCTCCACAGTAAGTCTTTGCTGTCGTCCAGCATTCTGTTTTTGTTTAGCCCAGGGGTCGGCAACCCGCAGCTCTAGAGCCGCATGCGGCTCTTTAGCGCCGCCCTAGTGGCTCTCTGGAGCTTTTTCAAAAATGTATGAACAATGGAAAAAGATGAGGGGAAAAAATATATTTTTTGTTTTAATATGGTTTCTGTAGGAGGACAAACATGACACAAACCTCCCTAATTGTTATAAAGCACACTGTTTATATTAAACATGCTTCACTGATTCCAGTATTTGGCGAGCGCCGTTTTGTCCTACTAATTATGGCGGTCCTTGAACTCACCGTAGTTTGTTTACATGTATAACTTTCTCTGACTTTCTAGGACGTGTTTTATGTCACTTCTTTTTCCGTCTCATTTTGTCCACCAAACTTTGAAGGTTGTGCATGAATGCACAAAGGTGAGTTCTGTTGATGTTATTGACTTGTGTGGAGTGCTATTCAGATGTATTTGGTCACTGCATGACTGCAAGCTAATTGATGCTAACATGCTATTTAGGCTAGCTATATGTATATATTGCATCATTATGCCTCATTTGTAGCTATATTTGAGGTCATTTAGTTTATTTTAAGTCCTCTTAATTCAATTTATATCTCATGACACACTATCTGTTTGTAATATGGCTTTTAATTTTTTGCGGCTCCAGACAGATTTGGTGGTCGGGGGGGTGGGACTGGGGCGTGGTTGTGGGCGGGGGCGTGGTTAAGAGGGGAGGTGTATATTGACAGCTAGAATTCACCAAGTCAAGTATTTCATACATATATACAGGTAAAAGCCAGTAAATTAGAATATTTTGAAAAACTTGATTTATTTCAGTAATTGCATTCAAAAGGTTTAACTTGTACATGCCCAGGTTGCTCTGATAGTGGCCTTCAACTCTTCTGCGTTTTTGGGTCTGGCATTCTGCATCTTCCTTTTCACAATACCCCACAGATTTTCTATGGGGCTAAGGTCAGGGGAGTTGGCGGGCCAATTTAGAACAGAAATACCATGGTCCGTAAACCAGGCACGGGTAGATTTTGCGCTGTGTGCAGGCGCCAAGTCCTGTTGGAACTTGAAATCTCCATCTCCATAGAGCAGGTCAGCAGCAGGAAGCATGAAGTGCTCTAAAACTTGCTGGTAGACGGCTGCGTTGACCCTGGATCTCAGGAAACAGAGTGGACCGACACCAGCAGATGACATGGCACCCCAAACCATCACTGATGGTGGAAACTTTACACTAGACTTCAGGCAACGTGGATCCTGTGCCTCTCCTGTCTTCCTCCAGACTCTGGGACCTCGATTTCCAAAGGAAATGCAAAATTTGCATGGTTGGATGATGGTTTGGGGTGCCATGTCATCTGCTGGCGCCTGCACACAGCGCAAAATCTACCCGTGCCTGGTTTACGGACCATGGTATTTCTGTTCTAAATTGGCCCGCCAACTCCCCTGACCTTAGCCCCATAGAAAATCTGTGGGGTATTGTGAAAAGGAAGATGCAGAATGCCAGACCCAAAAACGCAGAAGAGTTGAAGGCCACTATCAGAGCAACCTGGGCTCTCATAACACCTGAGCAGTGCCAGAAACTCATCGACTCCATGCCACGCCGCATTAACGCAGTAATTGAGGCAAAAGGAGCTCCAACCAAGTATTGAGTATTGTACATGCTCATATTTTTCATTTTCATACTTTTCAGTTGGCCAACATTTCTAAAAATCCCTTTTTTGTATTAGCCTTAAGTAATATTCTAATTTTGTGACACACGGAATTTTGGATTTTCATTTGTTGCCACTTCAAATCATCAAAATTAAATGAAATAAACATTTGAATGCATCAGTCTGTGTGCAATGAATAAATATAATGTACAAGTTACACCTTTTGAATGCAATTACTGAAATAAATCAAGTTTTTCAAAATATTCTAATTTACTGGCTTTTACCTGTATATACATCTACATCTACATCCTGAAAATATGTTTAGATAATTGATACTTCAAACTTGCATGAATAAATCTTAAGGAATATAACATAACTTGGCTTCTGAGAGCTTCAAAATGTAATGAATAAAATGCTAAAGTTGTTGATAAACAAGCAATTATTTTAATAATTAAATATGGTCGTTTTAAATGAATTATTATGATCATTTAAAATTAATTATTTCATATATGTTTATTTTAATGTATAATTCTATGGCTGGATGAAAAAATACAAAATAAAAATACAATTAATTTTGATGTTTTTAGCAAAATATAGTAAGAATGTATTTAGTTGTTTTTTTTTATAAATTAATTAATATATTTATTTTTAGGTAAGATAAACATAATAATACAATTTATCTCTAGTCTGGATGATTTAGTTCTTGTCACCCTGTTGTCCTCCCGTCATAAAAAAAAAGGCTGTCCTCACTCAGGTCCGCATAGAGCTGGAGGGGGCGTGGCCTCCAGCTCCGGCTGAAAATCGGGAGATTTTCGGGAGAATATTTGTCCCGGGAGGTTTTCGGGAGAGGCGCTGAATTGCGGGAGTCTCCCGGAAAATTCGGGAGGGTTGGCAAGTATGCGAAAATGTATATATTGCATGCTTACAATAATTATAAGGTACACTTTATTTGTAATTATTACATTTGTCTGAATAATTTGATGACGCACTATTTTATACTGCTTTAATACAGTGAAGATTACGTAGCTGTTTAATTGCATATATGGCGGAAGAATCTGTGTGGTAATATGGTTTGGACACACAATGCATTATGGGTAATGGCAGTCAGGTGCGGGGGAATCGAGCCACACAGTTTTTTGACCTTACCCTTACTTTTTCTAACTCTTTATTACTGTAACAAACTCGCTTTATTTTGCCATTCATTTGTTCCCACATCGTTATTGTTTTACGTTTTTGAATGATTAAGTTCCCAAGTAAACGATACAAAACGAAGAGGAGCGTTTGTTGTTGCCGCAGCAAGCGTGAGCAGGAGAAAGTAGAGGAGCGTCAAGCTAAGGCTTCATTAGGAATCTATACTATTATTTTTGGAACTAATTGTATTCATTCTTTCATTTTTGACAGAAACATTGTATCTACTTCATGAAATTGCTTCTTTTATTTTTTTTATTTTAAGATGATCTGATCATGCAACACATTAATAAACATGTTTGTAAAAATAATGAAATGATCAAATAAATTACAACAAGTAAAAATATTCACTGCTACAAGCAGCTCACTTAAAGGAGCCATCATGTAACTGCGAATGGCCCCTAATGAAAAGGAGTTTGACAATTATATGTTGGGGTATAAACTCGGGGAGGTGACTGAAGTGTGAATTTCAACTTGATACTTTACCTAAAACACTTAGTTGGAAAAAGGAGTAAGATAAACACTTACAGGATTTAAATGATTATATTTTATAGTAAGTTCTCATTTTCGGAAGCAACTAAAAGTCAAGAAATGCTATTTTCCCCAGAGTTTAGGTAGCTTAGACTAAGACAAACTTTATTGATCCACAAGGGAAATCGTTCCACACAGTAGCTCAGTTACAAAGGATAATGCAGGTATAAAGTAGACTAAAAATGTACCATAGTAGCAATATAAAATACAACATATATTTAATATTGACATATTATATATACAGCATATAATATATATCAATATATTTTATTATTATGTTATATTTTTATAGAATATATATACAATATATAACAAATCCCAATTACCATGTACAATATTACAGTATATGTAACAGCTGTAGCAAGAAAAAAAAAGGGCAGCATAAACTAGAGAGTAGATCCATCAGAAAATAGACATTATAAATAGAGATGTCCGATAATATCGGACTGCCGATATTATCGGCCGATAAATGCTTTAAAATGTAATATCGGAAATTATCGGTATCGGTTTCAAAAAGTAAAATTGATGACTTTTTAAAACGCCGCTGTGTACACGGACGTAGGGAGAAGCACAGAGCGCCAATAAACCTTAAAGGCACTGCCTTTGCGTGCCGGCCCAGTCACATAATATTTACGGCTTTTCACACACACAAGTGAATGCAAGGCATACTTGGTCAACAGCCATACAGGTCACACTGAGGGTGGCCGTATAAACGACTTTAACACTGTTGCAAATATGCGCCACACTGTGAACCCACACCAAACAAGAATGACAAACACATTTCGGGAGAACATCCGCACCGTAACACAACATAAACACAACAGAACAAATACCCAGAACCCCTTGCAGCACTAACTCATTTTTGCCAACCCTCCCGAATTTTCAGGGAGACTCCCGAAATTCAGCGCCTCTCCCGAAAACCTCCCGGGACAAATATTCTCCCGAAAATCTCCCGGTTTTCAGCCGGAGCTGGAGGCCACGCCCCCTCCAGCTCCATGCGGACCTGAGTGAGGACAGCCTTTTTTCATAACGGGAGGACAACAGGGTGACAAGAACTAAATCATCCAGACTAGAGATAAATTGTATTATGTTTATCTTACCTACAAATAAATATATTTGTTAATTAAAAAAAAAAAAACTAAATACATTTTTACTATATTTTGCTAAAAACATCAAAATGAATTGTATTTTTATTTGTATTTTTTCTGACTCCTTATTACATCCAGCCATAGAATTATACATTTAAATACACATGTTTGAAATAATTAATTTTAAATGATCATAATTAATTCAAAATGACTAATCTAATTATTAAAATAATTGCTTGTTTATCAACAACTTTAGAATTTTATTCATTACATTTTGAAGCTCTCAGAAGCCAAGTTATGTTATATTCCTTAAGATTTATTTATGCAAGTTTGAAGTATCAATTATCTAAACACAGTTTTGTTTGCATATTTTCAGGATATATATATATATACATATATATATATATATATATATATATATATGTATATATGTGTGTGTGTGTATGGAATGCTTGACTTTGTGAATTCTAGCTGTCAATATACTCCTCCCCTCTTAACCACGCACCCAACCACGCCCCCCACCCCCACCCTCCCACCTCCCGAAATCGGAGGTCTCAAGGTTGGCAAGTATGCACTAACTCTTCCGGGATGCTACAATATACACCCCCCCGCTACCGCCCACCCCCCACCTCAACCCCGCCCACCTCAACCTCCTCATGCTTTCTCAGGGAGAGCATGTCCCAAATTCCAAGCTGCTGTTTTGAGGCATGTTAAAAAAAATTATGCACTTTGTGACTTCAATAATAAATATGGCAGTGCCATGTTGGCATTTTTTCCCATAACTTGAGTTGATTTATTTTGGAAAACCTTGTTACATTGTTTAATGCATCCAGCGGGGCATCACAACAAAATTAGGCATATTAATGTGTTAATTCCACGACTGTATATATCGGTATCGGTTGACATTGGTATCGGTAATTAAGAGTTGGACAATATCGGATATCGGCATAAAACCCATTATCGGACATCTCTAATTATAAACAAAGAGAGGTAGCTAACATAGAAGCGGTCAGGTAATAGACAGATATCATCTATTGTTTCAATTCATCTTTTGAATTTTGTTAAAAATGCAGATCACTTGGCTTCATAAAAAATAGCCCTGGCTTCCAGCATATACAGCCTAATATGAAAATATACAATATATGGCGACTCTTGACTTTGCGATGCCGCCATTGTTCATTTGAAGTTGTTTTCCTGTATGACATGCAGGCGAACTGGAGTCCAGTTGCTGCTTTGTTGCTGAATACAACAAATGTTTCCAATGTGAAGATTGGGGCTGCTTCAGTAGTGCAAGGCACAGGAATAAGAGGATCATTGGGATGGAAGAAGCTTCTTCCTCGACCAGGATATAAAACTACTTTGCTCTTTTTATGGAATTAACTTTCTAAAAATCCTTGTTCTTAGTATTTTTTTTGGGGGGGGGGGGTTAACAACAGCTGCCATCCTGTTAAATGCATCTCTGCTTCCTGCTTTTACACCCCCTCTCTCATGAATGCAACATTAATCATAATGTTGTTTTTGCCTCCTGGCTTGATATTTTTTTGTTGTTGTTGGATGCGTACAAACACAACAAAAGACCTGCTTAAAATATATTTGATGCGCTGTTGGCTTTCATGGAGGAGGATAGTGTCTGTTGTTGCCATGGTGAGCCTGAATCACCTGCCTTAGCGGACAACTAGTAATAATGCTGATGTTACTGTTGGGAAATGACTGTCAGATGCAAAGGTTCCATTTATTCAACATAAATTATACTATATTACATAAAAAGGGGGAGACTGGGACAAAAAAAAGCATGCAACTGTTCTGTAGTGCTGCTTTATTGCTTTTATTTTCTCACTTGTAAAACTCCTTCAGCCTGTAAAATACAAATCGATTATTATTAAATATTTTAACCCTTTAAAGGCCAGTATGGTTACATAGTTAACACTTTTTTTAAACAGCAACAAAAAGAAGAATACTTTCTATCATGTATTTTTTCCAGTTAGTTATCAGGTCTTAAAATGGTTCAATGACCATACTTGCCAACCTTGAGACCTCCGATTTCGGGAGGTAGGGGGTGGGGGCGTGGTCGGGGGTGGGGCGGGAGGCGTGGTTGGGGGCGTGGTTAAGATATATATATATATATAAGAAATACTTGACTTTCAGTGAATTCTAGCTATATATATATCTATATTTATTTTATTATATATATATATATATGTATATATAAATAAAATAAATACTTGAATTTCAGTGTTCATTTATTTACACATATACACACACATAACACTCATCTACTCATTGTTGAGTTAAGGGTTGAATTGTCCATCCTTGTTCTATTCTCTGTCACTATTTCAGAACACACACGTTATACAAAAATACATTATAAAATCAATAAGAAAACGGGAGCTCTAATTTGGGAGTCTGAATTAGGATCAGAAGTTCCTATATAAACATTGCGCACTCACATCGCCATTTAGTCAGCTGGAGGCGTGTCTTAATGAAATTAAACAATGGATGTCCACTAACTTCTTGCAACTCAACGCCAAGAAAACGGAAATGCTGATTATCGGTCCTGCTAAACACCGACATTTATTTAAAAATACCACCTTAACATTTGACAACCAAACAATTACACAAGGCGAATCAGTAAAGAATCTGGGTATCATCTTCGACCCAACTCTCTCCTTTGAGTCACACATTAAGAGTGTTACTAAAACGGCCTTCTTTCATCTCCGTAATATCGCTAAAATTCGTTCTATTTTATCCACTAGCGACGCTGAGATCATTATTCATGCGTTCGTTACGTCTCGTCTCGACTACTGTAACGTATTATTTTCGGGTCTCCCTATGTCTAGCATTAAAAGATTACAGTTGGTACAAAATGCGGCTGCTAGACTTTTGACAAGAACAAGAAAGTTTGGTCATATTACGCCTATACTGGCTCACCTGCACTGGCTTCCTGTGCACTTAAGATGTGACTTTAAGGTTTTACTACTTACGTATAAAATACTACACGGTCTAGCTCCGTCCTATCTTGTCGATTGTATTGTACCATATGTCCCGGCAAGAAATCTGCGTTCAAAGAACTCCGGCTTATTAGTGATTCCCAGAGCCCAAAAAAAGTCTGCGGGCTATAGAGCGTTTTCTATTCGGGCTCCAGTACTATGGAATGCCCTCCCGGTAACAATTAGAGATGCTACCTCAGTAGAAGCATTTAAGTCCCATCTTAAAAAACTCATTTGTATACTCTAGCCTTTAAATAGCCCCCCTGTTAGACCAGTTGATCTGCCGTTTCTTTTCTTTTCTCCTCTGCTCCCCTTTTCCTTGTGGAGGGGGGGGGGGGGCACAGGTCCGGTGGCCATGGATGAAGTGCTGGCTGTCCAGAGTCGGGACCCGGGGTGGACCGCTCGCCTGTGCATCGGCTGGGAACATCTCTGCGCTGCTGACCCGTCTCCGCTCGGGATGGTGTCCTGCTGGCCCCACTATGGACTGGACTCTTACTATTATGTTGGATCCACTATGGACTGGACTCTCACAATATTATGTCAGACCCACTCGACATCCATTGCTTTCGGTCTCCCCTAGAGGGGGGGGGTTACCCACATATGCGGTCCTCTCCAAGGTTTCTCATAGTCATTCACATCGACGTCCCACTGGGGTGAGTTTTTCCTTGCCCTTATGTGGGCTTTGTACCGAGGATGTCGTTGTGGCTTGTGCAGCCCTTTGAGACACTTGTGATTTAGGGCTATATAAATAAACATTGATTGATTGATTGATTGATTTTGTATTGATTACTGCAGCTGTGCACTGGATTCATTCACAAATACAAACTACAACCCACAAACACTTTAGAGTTAGGCTCCACCATCAGAATGTGTACTTAAACTTATAAAGATCATATGGATATTATTCAGTGAGTTGATTCACCAAAACTAACCTGTTATACAGGAGGAAAAAGCACACAGGACGT
Source organism: Nerophis lumbriciformis (assembly GCF_033978685.3). Classification (NCBI taxonomy): domain Eukaryota; kingdom Metazoa; phylum Chordata; class Actinopteri; order Syngnathiformes; family Syngnathidae; genus Nerophis; species Nerophis lumbriciformis. Next base: position 38,098,073 of record NC_084558.2, on the reverse strand, counting down.
TTCAATTGTTCACAGACTGGTCGCGCTCATCAGAATGACAAGACACTTCCGGTCTGCAGGTGATAGCATTCAATTGGGAAGAAACGCCCTACTGCCCCCTACTGACCAATGTGAATACTGATAAATGTGTAATGACAGCTCCAAAAACGAATTCAAACCACAAAATAAACTAAATAAATCAACACAAAAATGTGACACATTATGGGTGGGTCACATATGCATGTACAGTAGATGGCAGTATTGTCCTGTTTAAAAGTGTCACAACATTGCTGTTTACGGCAGACGAACTGCTTTACGGTAGATGAAAACTTGATTGCTGTTGTTGTGTGTTGTTACCGCGCTTGGAGGACGTTAATGAAACTGCCTTACAATAAACCCACATAAGAAACCAAGAACTCGCCCTCGATCATTAGCTGTTTATATTGTGGGAAAGCAGACGTGTGAACAGGCTGTCAACACGTCACTCAGGTCCGCATGGAGCTGGAGGGGGCGTGGCCTCCAGCTCCGCCTTAATTTCGGGAGATTTTCGGGACAAAATTTGTCCCGGGAGGTTTTCGGGAGAGGCGCTGAATTTCGGGAGTCTCCCGGAAAATCCGGGAGGGTTGGCAAGTATGTCAATGACTGATAAAAAAAATGTCAGTATATTTTTGTCCGCTATGTCAGATTAAAATGTTTCTAAGTTGACATCCTCAAGTCAGAAATAAAGACCACCTTTCTAAAAACGTCTGTAAATAAAGTACATAAGGCACAGTCGACAAGCCAGGACACCTCATATTGTGTCATATTGTGTTAATTTGTATTTTTTTATTTGTTTTTTATTTTATTTTATTAATTTTTTTAATTTAAATTTTTTTGTATGTATATATATATATATATATATATATATATATATATATATATATATATATATATATATATTTTTTTTTATTTTTTTTTTATTTATTTATTTTTTTTCAATTTTATGGAATTATTTTGCTAACGTTACCGTTCGGAAATAATAACTTCAGAGACAAATGCTGGATTTATTCAACATAAGTGACCCTACACAACAGTAGGGGGAGCATAGAGGCCAACAAAAAGCATGCAATTGTTACGGAGTCCTGCTTTATTGCTTCTCTTCCTGTAAAACTCCTTCAGCCTGCAAAATACATAACACATTTTCATTATTTTAACCCTTTATAGGCTGGTATGGTTACATAATTTACACTATTTTATAAACGGCAACAACAAGAAAAATGCTTTCTATAATGTAATTTTTTTAAGTTGGTATTATTAGGTCCTGAAATGGGTCAAATATTGATATAAATTTTCAATGTTTTTATATTTCCCGCAATTTTCAGATTTTAATTTGTTTTAAACTTGACATCCTCAAGTCAGAAATAAAGGCCACATTCATAAAAAACTGCTGTAAATGATAAGACACCCCGGCTTCAGCAGTGTACCAGCCAGGACACCTCATATTGTGTCAAGCGCTAGCATCAATGCTAACATTATCGTCCAGAAATAATTATTTCAGAGGCAAGTGCTGGATTTATTCAACATAAGTGACCCGACACTAGAGTAGGGGGAGCCAAAAACAAACCTCACAATTGTTCCTTATTATTGCTTTATTGCACCTTTTTTTGTTTGTTTGTACAAAACCCAAAAGCAGTGAAGTTGTCACGTTGTGTAATTCGTAAATAAAAACAGAATACAATGATTTGCAAATCCTTTTCAACTTATATTCAATTGAATAGACTGCAAAGACAAGATATTTAATGTTCGAACTGAGAAACTTTTTTTTTTTTTTTTTTCAAATAATCATTAACTCAGAATTTAATGGCAGCAACACATTGCAAAAAAGTTGTCACAGGGGCATTTTTACCACTGTGTTACATGGCCTTTCCTTTTAACAACACTCAGTAAATGTTTGGGAACTGAGGAGACACATTTTTCCAGCTTTTCAGGTTGAATTATTTCCCATTCTTGATTGATGTACAGCTTAAGTTGTTCAACAGTCCGGGGTCTCCGTTGTGGTATTTTAGGCTTCATAATGCGCCACACATTTTCAATGGGAGACAGGTCTGGACTACAGGCAGGCCAGTCTAGTACCCGCACTCTTTCACTATGAAGTCACGCTGTTGTAACACGTGGCTTGGCATTGTCTTGCTGAAATAAGCAGGGGCGTCCATGATAACGTTGCTTGGATGGCGACATATGTTGCTCCAAAACCTGTATGTACCTTTCAGCATTAATGGTGCCTTCACAGATGTGTAAGTTACCCATACCATGGGCACTAATACACCCCCATACCATCACAGATGCTGGCTTTTGAACTTTGCGCCTATAACAATCCGGATGGTTCTTTTATACCCAATAATGGCATCCACCAGTTACCAATTATCCTGTTCACCTGTGGGATGTTCCAAAGAAGTGTTTGATGAGCATTCCTCAACTTTCTCAGTCTTTTTTGCCACTTGTGCCAGCTTTTTTGAAACATGTTGCAGGCATCAAATTCCAAATGAGCAAAAAATAACAAAGTTTTCCAGTTCGAACGTTAAGTATCTTGTCTTTGCAGTCTATTCAATTGAATATAGGTTGAAAAGGATTTGCAAATCATTGTATTCTGTTTTTATTTACGATTCACACAACGTGCCAACTTCACTGGTTTTGGGTTTTGTACAAAAACAAAATTGCAAGTCACTGTTCGATGTGATGGATTTACTTCCAAACATAAAGTGTCTGCCCACTGATGTGTAACCTTGAGCTTGTTTTGATTCCGCTCCTCTTTTATTCATCTTGTTTCCTTTCAAGCAGCAGTAATTATACTTTACAAACTGTAAACGTAAGATCAGATAAACACTTTAATTCATTTTTGCATTTTTAACCCTGGCACAAATTGAAGTTCTCCCGTTCTGGTCAAAGTGAGAAAATTAATGGCGTGTTTATCATTCGCATTTTAATCTGATTATTGATGAAAGACTCATTTCATATTTAAGGAAGCGTTTTTTTCATGCATTTTCCCCCATTCATCTGCCTTAGCTGTTTTATTTTTCCTTTATTATTTGTGTTTGCCTTAAAGCGTCACCTTTTTATTTATTTATAGAGCAGATGTCTAAGCAAGAAGAGAAATTGGAAGCTCAAAAGTCAAACAATTTTTTACAGAGGAAATCATCTGTTCCAGGGTCAAACTGTCTCGATAATAAAACCCTTTATCACATTTTTATCGGAGGACGTTCCAGTTCTGTGTCTTCGGGTTGGTGCGGGGGCCGGCAACCCAAAATGTTGAAAGAGCCATATTGGACCGCAAATACAAAAAAGTAATCTGTATGGAGCCGCAAAAAAATTAAAGTCTTATATAAGTGTTATAATGATGGCAACATGTGATGTAAGGGTCTATATTAGTCTACTATCAAAATGAGTGTAAATGTCTTATGTGTTATACTGAAGACAACACATGATATAAGTGGCTAATTAGCTTTATTAGCCTACTATCAAAATTACTTAAAGTCTTACATGTGTGAAAATGAAGACGACACATGATATAAGTGTCTATATTAGTTATATTAGCCTACTATCAAAATGACTATGTGCCGCAGGCTGACGCAAATCTTCTTTGACAGAAATGTTGAAATGTAATTTCATTTATTCGACACATTTTTACAACATTGGAAAACATTACTAAAAACTTCTCAGAGGGCGAGATAACTCCTGGAAATGACTGTCTTAGAATGGCCAAAGGTATAGATGTGTGTGTCCAAGTTAAAGGAAACGTCTGTCTTTTCTATATATATATATATATATATAGTATATATATTTTTTTATTTTTATATATATATATATATATATATATATATATATATATATATATATATATATATATATATATATATATATATATATATATATATATATATATATATATATATATATATATATATATATATATAGCTGAGGTTACTGTGGTTTATCCGTTAGACAGTGCTCAATACCGGGGTAGAGCGTAATATTCGTTAGGTCAGGAAAAAACATGGAGGCTGTTTCATCCCTACAAGCCTGTTTTGCAAGTTTCCCTGCTCTTCAAATCCCCTGCGAAACAGGCTTGTAGGGATGAAATAGCCTCTGAGTTTTTTCTTGCAAGTTTCCCTGCTTTTCAGGGGATTTGAAGAGCAGGGAAACCTTCAAAACAGGCTTGTGGGGATGGAATAGCCTCCGTGTTTTTTCTTGACCTAACGAATATATATATATATGTATATATATATATATATATATATATATATATATATATATATATATATATATATATATATATATATATATATATATATATATATATATATGTCTTAATAAGGTTATCCAAAAAATAGTGCTCGATACCGTAGTAGAGCGCAATATATGTATGTGTGGGGAAAAAAATCACAAGACTATTTCATCTCTACAGGCCTGTTTCATGAGGGGGGGTACCCTCAATCATCAGGAGATTTTAATGGGAGCATTCACATACCATGGTTTATATAGGGCACAGAGTGGGTGGGTACAGGCTGGCGTAGGGGCGTGGTGATTGGCTCATGTGTTACCTAGGAGGTGTTTCCGTCTGTGGCGGCATGCTGTTACAATTTCGCTGCGCTTGTTGAGGGATGACAGGTCTGGACGGTAAATAATAAACAGTTTCTCTTTCAAGCATAGGTTGCATCTTTTATTACCACTATTGTAAGGTGTGCTGGATGCAAGAATTTGCCATGTTATTGAATATTCAACATTATTGTCTTTGAGGTCCCAAATGTGTTTGCTGAGTTCTGTGGTATTTCGCAGGTTTTGGTTCCTGAAAGAAGCCTTGTGATTGTTCCATCTGGTTTTGAATTCTCCCTCGGTTAATCCTACATATGTGTCGGATGTGTTAATGTCCTTGCGTATTACCTTAGATTGGTAGACAACTGATGTTTGTAAGCACCCCCCATTGAGAGGGTAATCATGTTTCTTTCGACAGTTACAGCCTTTGTTGGTTTTGGAGTCGCTCTGTCCGGGGGTCGACGGCTCATTTGCAATTGTTTTGTTGTGGTTTGAGATGATTTGTCGTATATTGTTCATGCAGCTGTAGCTCAATTTAATGTTGTTCTTGTTGAATACTTTTCTTAGGGTGTTGTCTTTGGGAAAGTGTTTGTCAATCAGATTGAGGAATTTGTGTCCAATGTTAGTTGAGACGTTTTTGCTGTATGGGGGGTTGTACCAGATGATGTCGTTTCGTTTTCTGTTCTTTTTTGGCTGGTTTCCTGGCGTGGGTTCATAGGTGAGGGTGAAATTGTATCCGCTTTCATCAATAATGTTGAATATTCAATAACATGGCAAATTCTTGCATCCAGCACACCTTACAATAGTGGTAATAAAAGATGCAACCTATGCTTGAAAGAGAAACTGTTTATTATTTACTGTCCAGACCTGTCATCCCTCAACAAGCGCAGAGAAATTGTAACAGCATGCCGCCACAGACGGAAACACCTCCTAGGTAACACGAGCCAATCACCACGCCCCTACGCCAGCCTGTACCCACCCACTCTGTGCCCTATATAAACCATGGTATGTGAATGCTCCCATTAAAATCTCCTGATGATTGAGGGTACCCCCCCTCATGAAACAGGCCTGTAGAGATGAAATAGTCTTGTGATTTTTTTTCCCCACACATACATATATATATATATATATATATATATATATACATATATATATATATATATATATATATATATATATATATATATATATATATATATATATATATATATATATATACCGTATTTTTCGGACTATAAGTCGCAATTTTTTTCATAGTTTGGCCGGTGCGACTTATACTCAGGAGCGACTTATGTGTGAAATGATTAACACATTACCGTAAAATATCAACTAATAATATTTAGCTCATTCACGTAAGAGACTAGACGTGTAAGATTTCATGGGATTTAGCGATTAGGAGTGACAGATTGTTTGGTAAACGTATAGCATGTTCTATATGTTATAGTTATTTGAATGACTCTTACCATAATATGTTACGTTACCATACCAGGCACGTTCTCAGTTGGTTATTTATGCCTCATATAACGTACACTTATTCAGCCTGTTGTTCACTATTTATTTTAAATCGCCTTTCAAATGTCTATTCTTGGTGTTGCGTTTTATCAAATAAATTTCCCCAAAAAATGCGACTTATACTCCAGTGCGACTTATATATGTTTTTTTCCTTCTTTATTATGCATTTTCGGCAGGTGCGACTTATACTCCGGTGCGACTTATACTCCGAAAAATACGGTATATATATATATATATATATATATATATATATATATATATATATATATATATATATATATATATATATATATATATATATATATATACAGTAGCCACCCACAGTATAGTTTGGCTGACTTTGGCATATTGACAGAAATTTGTATTAATGATGTAACAAATACTCTAAAAGTAATAATAACAAAACTGAAATAATGTAACATTACTCACCCTTTAATGACACTTGACACGGAGGAGTCGTTCGAAATTTCAAATTGTCCAGTATCGTCAAAAAAAGGAAGAAAGATGTCCGTTTGAATACAACTTGAGGAAATTAACAAGTCAACAACAAGTTTTTGGCTAGGTTTGTGTTTCCATGCGAGTCGTTAGCTGTTATGCTACATGCTATGTACGGTTTAAAACATTTTAATACAAGAATGCAGTGGCTATTGTATTGCTCATATTGTACACAAGAGAAGTTCCACTTGGCGTTCTATGGTTAGCGTCACACTTTTCCATCTATATGTAATTCATTGTGTGACCTACAAAAAAAACTCTGCACACAAAGCAGCGTGCTGGATAATAAAGTTAGTTACTATTGTTACATGTATTGGATGTAAAAAAAGACAATAGCTCAATGAGTTTGTGAGGGTCTTGTGAACTTTTATAGGGCGGTCAGGTTGAAGGCCAAGCGTAACGGAGAGCATCAAAGCTCATATTCCTTCTCCTCATCTAATCCTATTAAGGCTCATGCTTCAGGAAATAGCAGCGCCTGCCGGTAATGAAGAAGTAGATTAACCAAGCGACAAAATAGCAGCCCTGTTTTCTCCTCCAGTAATCTCTGAATCATCATTGCTTATCTTATAGAGATGTTTCATTTTTTTGCTTTAATATTTTGGCTATCCAAAAGAGCGTAGATGGATGCGTGATATTATATACGAACAAATTACTCTTCCTCTATTGCAGGGGTCGGCAACCCGCCGATCTAGAGCCGCATGCGGCTCTTCAGCGCCGTCCTAGTGGCTCTCTGGAGCTTATTCAAAAATGTATGAAAAATGGAAAAAGATGAGGGGGAAAAAATATATGTTTTGTTTTAATATGGTTTCTGTAGGACAAACATGACACAAACCTCTCTAATTGTTATAAAGCATACTGTTTATATTAAACATGCTTCACTGATTCGAGTATTTGGCGAGCGCCGTTTTGTCCTACTAATTTTGGCGGTCCTTGAACTCACCGTCGTTTGTTAACATGGAAAATTTCTCCGACTTTCTAGGACGTGTTTTATGCCACTTCTTTTTCCGTCTCATTTTGTCCATCAAACGTTTAACGTTGTGCATGAATGCACAAAGGTGAGTTTTGTTGATGTTATTGACTTGTGTGGAGTGCTAATCAGGCATATTTGGTCACTCATGACTGCAAGCTAATCGATGCTAACATGCTATTTAGGCTAGCTATATGTACATATTGCATCATTATGCCTCGTGTGTAGGTATATTTGAGCTCATTTAGTTTCCTTTAAGTCATTTTAATTCAATTTATATCTCATGACACACTATCTGTATGTAATATGGCTTTTAATTTTTTGCGGCTCCAGACAGATTTGTTTTTGTATTTTTGGTCCAATGGGGCAGGGCCGACATCCGGGCAACTGAGCTACATACGGGTTCTTCGAGCCATAGCAACCTGACTGGCGTTGAAAACAAACCGTCGCCATTACTCTTTAACCTGTCGACCTGCGCTGATTAAACCCGTCATTCTGCCTCCAAAATGCCAAAAAACTGTGTTGTTTTTGGTTGTGCAAACCACAACTGGAAACAGGGAAAACAAAGGTCGTATTTTGTTCTGCCAAAGCGTGCTAAAAGCCCACAGAGACGAGACAAATGGCTCGCAGCTTTACACCGGGAAAACGAGGACGGTTCTCACTGGAGTCCCCCAAAATCCCGGGTCGTGTGTTCGGATCACTTCGTTTCTGGTAAATATAAGGAACAAAAATCCACCTTCTTAACCACAACTTGGTCCATGCTAATGTTGAACCCGTTGAATTTTTACTGAATAACGTTCGACAGCTGAAGTTGTTGTTGTTGTTGCACAACAATAACATACGGTATAAAGGCTATTTCCAGTAATTCAGCAAATAATAAATCATAATACTGAACTGAATTTGAATGAGCTCTCTACAGATATAATAAATATACAGATACTGGTAGCCACCATGTCATCCTTATTATCATTTATCAACATACCTTGGGTGATTTAACAATTTGTATGTGATTTATTCGTTATATAACAACCGAAGCCAACAACCGACCTGGTGCGCTTGTGAGGTAGACATAAAGATTTCCAAATTCCATGTCCGGCCATTGTGTAGGATTATCAGTCCACGCATCTGCTGGAAGGCGGTAAGGGCAGTCGTTTAATCCAACTACAGAACATTTTAACTCGTATCTTAACCTAGCCTCACTGGAAAGACTATTTACATAATCATACGCCATTTAGAACAGTTTAAAATGCCGTGAAACCTCGTTAAATGCCTTTTCTGTCAATGCTGTGTTCGCTGTGAGCTGGTTTGTTTTCAACGAATTCAATATGGCGACCGCGTTGCTAGGGGATTGGAGGGCGGAAGTGACGTAGGTCCGCCCTCGCCCATATGGCTCTTTCAACATTTTGGGTTGCCGACCCCTGCTCTATTGTATGTATGTATAAATATATATTTTTTTTATCAAGTAACACTTAAATTTTCACACTTGTAATAGCTTGGGAAATGTATTAAGCTTTTTTTTTTTTAGAAAGTTAAGTAAGCATTAAATTAAGTTGTAGTGCAGGAGCTGTGATGGAATCATTTGTGTTGGTTCTCTGCTGCCACCTGTTGGAGAGTAGCCACCAACACTCACTCTTCAGGGTGTCGTCCAACTAAATGAAGTCCGATTTAAATTATAGTTGGACCGTTGTTAATTTAACTTCGACACATGTAAGACGTTTAAGATGTTTTTCTGACAAATATAAGATGTAAAGTGCACTCTTCGAACGCAGCAAATGTGACATCACCCAAAATGGCACCGCCCTTTTTGGGGAATATACGGCAATTAATAATACTATACTATACTAAACTGTATTAATATATTATTCCTTAATACTCAACAGTCGTATTGCCATGTTTTGGATTACCATAAGATGAACCATTTCAATTAATTACTCGGAAGCTCCAAATGTAGTTTTTCCTATTTCCCAGCAGTATTGAACGCACCATTATCTAAAAGCTGCTGCGTGTCACCGATACGAAGTTAAACATTTGACAACAAAAATATGTAAGACCAGAAACGGATAGTATAGTGGTTTAATAAAACATTTTAACAAATTGTATGTCACAATTAGAAAGTGAATCGTTTTGATTTGTATTTCTGGTCTTGTCCTCCTCGTTTGATTGATTGCTTGATTGATTGAGACTTGTATTAGTAGATTGCACAGTACAGTACATATTCCGTACAATTGACCACTAAATGGTAACACCCGAATACGTTTTTCAACTTGTTTAAGTCAGGGTCCACGTTAATCAATTCATCTGGACCGAAGGGTGACACGGCAGTGCGGCTGGATCAAAAGAGAGCGAGCGTCATTATACAGGACTGCAGTACCTGGAGGAGGTCAAGTAAAAAAAAATGAGGCTCTCCTAATTTTATTCCTCCTTTCTGTCTCTGGTGTGCTAAGTCAGGACAGCACACCCTGACCATAAAAAGAGATGTTTGTGTGTAAGTGTCTGGAATGACAACAGGTAGTATCATAAATGTTGGCATTAAGCTAAACATGTAGTCTCTTCTCAAGGAAAGGGCTATCACTTTTTGACTTTTTTTTTTTTTGCAATCCGAAGTCCCAATTAGGGCCTCTTTCCTACGAGAAATGATGCAATCCACCTCCGCCTTATCTTATGTGCTCAAACTGAAATACTATATGCTTGAACTTGGTGGTTTGCTTTCTCCAAGGTGAATATAAACCTTCACCATAAGCAAAACATGAGTTAATTCACTTCAGTATAAAACGTAAAATGAGTGGCTTTAATGGCAGTCCCTCCCTTGTGGGGACCCACGTGCATACGCAAGAGATCTTTGAAAGAAGTATTTGAGAGTGAATGCTATTATTTATTAATGTATCTAATATATATTGCTGTTGAATCTTTGAGGGAAATTAAATAATTTGTTTTTCCAAACACAGCTTTTTTAACATAACGTTGTTTGGCCGCGTGCATGTGCTGTCTCGGTATCCGCCTTAGCCGTGACATCCATCCATCCATTTTCTACCGCTTGTCCCTTTTGGGGTCGCGGGGGGTGCCGGAGCCTATCTCAGCTGCATTCGGCATACGGTAGCTTAAAAATGCATTTCTAACCAGTTTTGAATTTTTCTGACCTTTTTAAAAAGTTAAAGTTCCAATGATTGTCACACACACACTAGGTGTGGCGAAATTATTCTCTGCATTTGACCCATCACCCTTGATTACCCCCTGGGAGGCGAGGGGAGCAGTGAGCAGCAGCAGCGGTGGCCGCGCTCGGGAATCATTTTTGGTGATTTAACCCCCAATTCCAACCCTTGATGCTGAGTGCCAAACAGGGAGGTAATGGGTCCCATTTTTATAGTATTTGGTATTAGGGATGTCCGATAATGGCTTTTTGCAGATATCCGATATTGTCCAACTCTTTAATTACCGATGCCGATATCAACCGATATATACAGTCGTGGAATTAACACATTATTATGCCTAATTTGGACAACCAGGTATGGTGAAGATGAGGTACTTTTTAAAAAAAATTATAAATTAAAAACATTTTCTTGAATAAAAAAAGAAAGTAAAACAATATAAAAATAGTTACTAGTAATTAATGAAAATGAGTAAAATGAACTGTTAAAGGTTAGTACTATTAGTGGACTAGCAGCACACACAATCATGTGTGCTTACGGACTGTATCCCTTGCAGATTGTATTGATATATATTGATATATAATGTAGGAACCAGAATATTAATAACAGAAAGAAACAACCCTTTTGTGTGAATGAGTGTAAATGGGGTAAGGAGGTTTTTTGGGTTGGTGCACTAAATGTAAGTGTATCTTGTGTTTTTTATGTTGATTTAATAAAAAAAATAAAAAAAATAAAACGATACCGATAATAAAAAAAAACGATACAGATAATTTCCGATACTACATTTTAACGCATTTATCGGCCGATAATATCGGCAAGCCGATATTATCTGACATCTCTATTTGGTATGACTCGACCGGGGTTTGAACTCACAACCTACCGATCTCAGGGCGGACACTCTGACAGATTTAAAGGGGAACATTATCACAATTTCAGAATGGTTAAAACCATTAAAAATCAGTTCCCAGTGGCTTATTATATTTTTCAAAGTTTTTGTAAAAATTTTACCCATCACGCAATATCCCTAAAAAAGCTTCAAAGTGCCTGATTTTAACCATCGTTATAAACACCCGTCCATTTTCCTGTGACGTCACATAGTGAATATAAACAAACATGGCGGAAAGAACAGCAAGATATAGCGACATTAGCTCGGATTCAGACTCGGATTTCAGCGGCTTAAGAGATTCAACAGATTACGAATGTATTGAAACGGATGGTTGTAGTGTGGAGGCAGGTAGCGAAAACGAAATTGAAGAAGAAACTGAAGCTATTGAGCCATATCGGTTTGAACCGTATGCAAGCGAAACCAACGAAAACGACACGGCAGCCAGCGACACGGGAGAAAGAGAGGACGAATTCGGCGATCGCCTTCTAACCAACGATTGGTATGTGTTTGTTCGGCATTAAAAGAAACTAACAACTATGAACTAGGTTTACAGCATATGAAATACATTTGGCAACAACATGCACTTTGAGAGTACAGACAGCCCAATTTTCATCAATTAATATATTCTGTAGGCATACCCTCATCCGCTGATCTGTCCAGTTTTGGAGTTGATGTCAGCAGGCCAGGGAAGCTAGGGTCGATATTCTTCTCTTGATCATCTTCGGTGGCATAAGGGACGGTGTGAGCCAAGACATCCAGGGGGGTTTAGCTCGCTCGTCTGCGGGAACAAACTGCCGCCATTGCTTGCCGTGCTACCGAGGTCCTTTGTCCCTGAATTGCTCACACACTCCGGCAGATTCAACGGGGGTCTGGTGGCAGATTTCTTTGACTTTATCGTTGGAAATGCATCTGCTTTGAGTGTCGCAGGATATCCACACATTCTTGCCATCTCTGTCGTAGCATAGCTTTCGTCGTAAAGCATGCAGAACAAACGTCCAATTTCTTGCCACTTTCGCATCTTTGGGCCACTGGTGCAACTTGAATCCGTCCCTGTTCGTGTTGTTACACCCTCCGACAACACACCGACGAGGCATGATGTCTCCAAGGTACGGAAAACAGTCGAAAAAACGGAAAATAACAGAGCTGATTTGACTCTGTGTTTGAGAAAATGGCGGATTGCTTCCCGAGAGCGAATATTAGAAAGGCGTTTAGTTCGCCAAAATTCACCCATTTAGAGTTCGGAAATCGGTTAAAAAAATATATGGTCTTTTTTCTGCAACATCAAGGTATATATTGACGCTTACATAGGTCTGGTGATAATGTTCCCCTTTAAAGATAGCGTGTCATTCAGGGATACTTGGAAAAATTAAGATTTTTCAAGGATGCTCTGAATATTGACAGACTTCCATCTAATACATGATAAAATAAGAACAAAATCCAGTTATATTTATCCAATTTATTAATAACAAAAAGCTTTTAAAAGTGTTTTTTTTTTAGTCGTTACTACTTGGCTTCCTCTTTGGAGAAGTTCTTGATCATCTCCTCCTTCTTGGCCTGCAGACGCTCTTCTCTGCGTTTGCGAGCCTCCCTCGTCTTTGTACGGCGAGCCTCGGCCTGGTCACTGGATGATCACAACACAGCAAAAACAGTTAACAAGTGCACGGGTTCCTAAATTGAGTTTTTACCAGGACTAGGACAGATCTGGTTGACTTACGACAGAAGCTTCTTGCGAGCCTTGTCCGCCTTCAGCTTGTGGATGTGCTCCATGAGGATGCGCTTGTTCTTGAACACGTTACCCTTGGCCTTCAGGTACAGACTGTGGTGCATGTGCCTGTCGATCTTCTTCGACTCCCTGTAGCGGCGGAGGAGACGCCGCAGGATCCTCATGCGCCGCATCCAAATCAGCTTCTCTGGCATACGGGCGTTGGCGGTACCCTTCCGCTTACCTGCAGTGTGAGGAAGTGTCAAAAAAGTAGACTTCTGGGGGTTTTCTGTATATTTTGCTCATCATTCACAATCCCTATGTAAAACAAGAACACGTACGTCTTTCTTTTTTCATGCATTATAAATCGTAATATACAGCAAGTACGAGGTGGCTAACAATGCAGATAATGGGGTTAGTCTATTGCGCCCATAAAGCACTATAAAAAACATCCAAAAACCACCACCAATACTACATTTACATGTCGTGACCTGAATATTAACCAAGTGTCAGCGATATTGTTATTATAAGCGCTAAAGTGAAGGAACTACTTTTAGCGGCATTGTGATCATAGAGAGGCAACCATAGACATCTTCTAAGTAGATGCAGCATCGAGCGCTACTGCCTACTGCCGCTGACGGGACGCGAAGCCGCCATCTTGGAGTGGTGATCCGCCCCACTCAGTGCAATTCATTTGGCAGGAGCAATGAACTGTCAACGCATTTAATTCATCTTACCTCACTAAATACCACTGATTTTCACGCGTTTTTTTTGTCATACGTGTAGCCTTGATAAAGGACACATGTTTTGGCGTGTTTTATTATTCATAGTTTGCTTAACAGTAATAGAATATTCTTATATGCTATAAGTGACCAGATGTCCGAGATCAAAACTGGGAATATAATCCCAGAGAAGGGGGAAAAAACGGTCAGATATTTTTAAGTTCAAGAAACAATATGATTAGGTTATACATACATGTGTATATCCTACATAAACAATGTATGAATACATTAGATATATATATATCTTAGGGACCTATAGACTGTATCTCTGTTGCTGCAGCAACAGAGAGTTTATTCTGTCTTGACACTTTGTATTGATATTTTCTATTACATTCTTCCCTTAAATGATAATGTTTACAGTGATTGTTTTATAGGTATTTTTTATTTATGTCGCTTTGGATAAAAGCGTCTGCCAAATACTTAAACATAGATAAACACCTGAAAGTCTTTATATCAGCTATGACCACCAATGTGTTTCACTGGATTCAGAATAAAACCAAATTCTGTCTTACAATCTTTATCTTCATCATTTATTTCAACTTTGTAATTCAAGTATGACATTTTTAAATTTAATTAATTTAATTGACAAGCAATTCTATTATGGTCATACTCTTGTTTGCTAGCGGCTACGATTTCGGTACTATTGAAGATATTTGCTCCTTCTCAACTCTGTGGTAATATTCTTTTCACAAAATACGACCAATAGTACGTTAATGTTAAATCTTACTTGTGAAAAGTAGTCCCCCGATTCCTATTTTCAACAGTCCGCTCATTTGAGCAGGAAAAAACTGAACACTTTGTTTTCTACCCGTCAACTGTCAGTTTAGGCTGCTCGCCGGCTCCTCATCACCACTTCAATATGGCCGCAGAATTTCTCGCGTCACAGCAGCCAATGCTGCGTCGACTTTTAAGATGTCTATGGAGGCAACTATCCTGCTCTTGACATACTGAGCCGCAGCATCGCCTTTGAGTTGGTAAAAGTTCATTCTAAATGTATAAATCATGCCTCTCACTTGTATAGTGGAAGGATGTTGCCATAAACCGAGAAGTTGGTCAATTTTGACATTCACCTTAGACCAGGAGATGTTCACAGACACGGAAAGACTCGTTTGCGCCAACTTTTTAAAAACATTTTTATTATGGATTATGATTAATTTTTAATGTCATCGGAAAGGTATGAATATCCCATCAGTCAGCATCTCAATGAGAGTAGACATTGTACAGTAAGTGATTGTTTTATGTTCGTAGTGAATATTCCTTGGTTTAACACTTAGCAATACTGCTACTTGCTGGATCTGCTTATCACTCAGGTTCTAAAATTTGTAGCTCCTCCTCCTTATGTTCAGGCTCAAAAAGATAAGGTTCTGGATCATCTTGTGTCCCAAAGTACTCGTTGTTGGCGCTCATTGAAGTCAGGCATGATTAGTAGACGTGTTGTTGTTGAAGGTAAAAGTGAATGTTGTGATGCATCTGTAAAAATAAGCCGCAGCTGTATGCTTAAAATCACCAAAATAGGTTAATGTTATTATGAATGTGCCTGTTAGTAGATTACATATATACTTACAGCTAGAGATGTCCGATAATGGCTTTTTCGCCGATATTCCGATATTGTCCAACTCTTAATTACCGATTCCGATATCAACCAACACCGATATATACAGTCGTGGAATTAACACATTATTATGCCTATTTTTGCCCCGCTGGATGCATTAAACAATGTAACAAGGTTTTCCAAAATAAATCAACTCAAGTTATGGAAAAAAATGCCAACATGGCACTGCCATATTTATTATTGAAGTCACAAAGTGCATTCTTTTTTTTAACATGCCTCAAAACAGCAGCTTGGAATTTGGGACATGCTCTCCCTGAGAGAGCATGAGAAGGTTGAGGGGGGCGGGGGCAGCGGGGGGTGTATATTGTAGCGTCCCGGAAGAGTTAGTGCTGCAAGGGCTTCTGGGTATTTGTTCTGTTGTGTTACGGTGCGGATGTTCTCCCGAAATGTGTTTGTCATTCTTGTTTGGTGTGGGTTCACGGTGTGGCGTATATGTGTAACAGTGTTAAAGTTGTTTATACGGCCACCCTCAGTGTGACGTGTATTGCTGTTGACCAAGTATGCAGGGCATTCACTTGTGTGTGTATAAAGTTTGGTGTGGGTTCACAGTGTGGCGTATATTTGTAACAGTGTTAAAAGTTGTTTATACGGCCACCTTCAGTGTGACCTGTCGGGCTGTTTACCAAGTATGCCTTGCATTCACTTGTGTGTGTGAAAAGCCGTAGATATTATGTGATTGGGCCGGCACGCAAAGGCAGTGCCTTTAAGGTTTATTGGCGCTCTGTACTTCTCCCTACGTCCGTGTACACAGCGGCGTTTTAAAAAGTTTATATTATCGGACACCTCTACTTACAGCGTGTGTATAAAATGTTCATGGAGTTTTTCAGAGCGCTTTATAGGCGTAAAAGAGCGAATTCCATTACCTTCATTGTTAGCTGACTCTTGCTAGCATTTATTTACTCGTTAGATTGCATTTAAAAAAACATGTTCTTGTCTCATTAAGATTGTGAATAATTGGCAAAATCCCCCCCATTAAAAGCAATCAAGCAAAGCCACCCACCATAGCCCATGTGACGACCCTTGCGGCGTGCCAGCGTGTTTTTACGGCAGCGAGCGCGGGAATGGACCGCCACTGGTTTCCTGATGATCAAGCCATCCTTCACCAGCTTGCGGACCTGCTGGCCTGTCAAACAAATATTGGGCAAAGTCTGTGATTAAACGGCGACATAGTAACGACATTTCGGCTGTACGGCAATAAACTTACGGGAGTTGGCATTGGCAATCTCATTGGTCTCGTTGGGATCCAACCACACCTTCTTTTTGCCACAGGATAAGACGCTGGCCGCCAGGCGCTTCTGCAGCCTGAGCATACTGGGTAAACAGGTTTAAAATGGGACGTTATTACTTGCAATTACACCTCATTAATGTGATCCAAACATACTGAATGCATTCAAAGCTTAGCTTTTAGGAGTGCACAGCCTCGTATACAAAGTCTGTGTGGATACAAGCGCTCCGGTTTAACTGGCGTCAAAAGTGCAGGCTTTAAACTGTCTTGAAATGGTGTAAATCAGTCAGACAAAACCCACCTTATAAACAAATCGATTGACCATGATTCTGTAATTATTGCACGCATTTGGTGTAGGGCGTCATAGGAAAATTACACCGTCTCGCTATTGGCGGACAAAAAAATCTTGTCATCAGTCATTCACAGCAGTACAGCCAGTTTGGTTGCAGAGAGAAAAAGGGCGGGGGTAAGCCAACACTGCCATGACGCCAAGTGGCCAACTGACACAAACGCACATCAGGGCCTACACAGACCTGGCCCCAGTCTATGTTATATTCTGTTTTCTTTTGGTGGAGAAAAAATTAATGCGAAAGATGATTATTTTGTGTCTACAGAGTAAACCAACTGCCCGAGGCCTCGCCTGGCTTTGAAGGTAAACTACTATAGAAATCTGTTGTAGTGCTGGGCGATATGGGAAAATAAATTATTATGAAATTATCATGATTTTATTTTTCATATCATCCAATTTCGATTAACACAAAGTAGGGGTGCAGCTATCAATTATTTTATTTGATTAATTTAATAATCTGATCACACTATTTTAGCCTTGATGCTTATTTTTTGGCTTGCCATAACTTTTATTCTTTTTTTCCCTATTAATTGCACATCATCAACATTGGAATAGCATTTTTAAAATGTGTGCATAAATTTAAAAAAATGTTTCTTTCAAATCTCCCCGATACGAGCTGTGTCCCAATTCAGTGTCTGCATCCTTAGGAGGACCCGGCCTACGCAGCCTCAGAAGGCTGGACCTTCGGAAGCACCGCTGAAGGATGCGTCACCCGTTGTTAAATGGGACAGTCTAGCCTGCGGAGGATACTTACATTTGAAAGTGTATTCACTGCCGCTGCTTGTATTTGCCGCCATCGTCAAAAAGATATGGGTTGAACAAAGGCTCGGGGATATGGGTGGCCATGAAGGATAGTCGCGGTGCATCCTCTGAATACAGGGAAAAGGAGGGCGCATTCGTCGGCTGCATTTAGAGGAGCCTTTGAATTTGAATGAATTGGGACAGCCTTCGTGCAGCATTGTGACGTAAGCGGCCTTCAAATTCGCCCTTTGAAGGATGCAGACCCTAAATTGGGACACAGCTACAGATCACGGCACACTACGTGCGCTCCATTGAAGTGGCCGTGCGAAATCTACGTCCAGATATTTAAAGTTCCGGGAACTCCATGCGGTCCAGGTTTTATCAATTTGTATTACTGGTAGTTACACTCAAACGATTTATCGTATCATCAGAATTTAAACTACGGCTGGGCGATATGGCCTTTTATTAATATCTCTATATTTTTAGGCCAAGTCACGATACACGATATATATCTCGATATTTTGCCTTAGCCTTGAATGAACACTTGATGCATATAATCACAGCAGTATGATGATTCTATGTGTCTACATTAAAACATTCTTGTTCATACTGCATTAATATATGCTCATTTTAAACTTTCATGCAGAGAGGGAAATCACAACTAAGTCAATTTATAAAAACTGTATTAAACTGTTATTAAGCAGTGGCACAAACATTCATGTCATTTCAAAACAGAAAGTGCAGGATTGTCAGAGACATTTTAAAACAAGCTATTAGTGCACTTTTGTGCATGATGTCACTAAGATGACATCAAAACAACACTAAATTAAAGTGCACTTTTTGTACAGAACGCCGCTACAATAGTTAAAAACAAAGTGCACTTTTGTGCATGATGTCACACAAGATATTTCAAAAACTGTCAAATAAAAATGAGCTGCATAATAGATATCTTATCTTCTCCTGTTTTAAACTATTTTTTTTCATACGGTGTTGATGTGGAAATGGTTGCTTGGGCATTTTGTTGGTGTGGCACCGAACGGAGATGTTGACATGCGGAGTTTCAAGCACTCTTCATTCTCTAGCGGGTGACTTTTCTAATGATGTTACAAATTAGCAGTGGTGCTACTTTTTGTAGCAAATATGTTTCTCAGATGCGGGCCGAATGGGCCGCAGCGGTACTCAGTTGCAACACAATTTTCCACCACTTGTGGCAGTAATGACAATATCAAAAACAGAAGAAGTCAGAAGCTAAAGTCATTGAGAAGTTGATTAAGCGCAAAAATGATGACTAAAGTCATATACTTTAATTTTATTGACAGTTTGAACACATCCATTATTTAGTTTATTTTAGCACAAAATTATTTTATGTAAATGTATTTTTCATCAGTTATTTGAATCCCTTCTTTTGCAGTATATTTTGTTAGTACTTATTTTTCTCATCAGCCTGACCTAAGCCTAATTTTTAATTGTTAAATAGTAAATTGGCCCTAGTGTGTGAATGTTGTCTGTCTATCTGTGTTGGCCCTGCAATGAGGTGGCAACTTGTCCAGAGTGTACGCCGCCTTCCGCCCAAATGCAGCTGAGATAGGCTCCAGCACGCCCCACGACCCCGAAAGGGACAAGCGGTAGAAAATGGATGGAAATACATAATCTTTGTGAATAAAACACATTGCTTCAAATCATTTGACAAGGTATTAAACTGCATGTTTTATTATTTAATACGATTCAAATCAAGAGTTGCTAATTCAGTGTTAATATTTGACTGGGCCCCGGGACCCTCAGTAGTGGAAAAGTTGGGCTCCGAGTTCAAAAAGGTTAAGAACCCCTGCTCAAAATATATAATATTACAGCATGGATTGTTTGCCACTAACTCAAAACATATGACCCTTTTTAGTATATATAATGGTCAAAATGTTGATCTACGAAACAATAAGTTAATTGCATTATAAATAAGTGCATGTCAATATGTACAATACAGAAAAGTTGGGGCTATGTTGTGACATGTCTGTGAAGCGAGCTGGCTAATTAGCATTGGGCCTCAACGCGCAATTTGGCCAAATCCTCGCTTTAATTCACATCAAGACTAAAGTGCCACCTTCACTAAGGTCTTTAACAATTCAGTTAATGGTGACGTAAACCTTTAGACCTTACAAACAGACCACATTTGATTATTAAACACCAAACTTACCTCATAGCTGCGGCTAGCTTGACGTACAGGGCGGAAGTAAAGCAGCGCGGTCGCTACCATTATAGCCGTCTACGTCTGTGCAATGGTCACATCTAGACATAATACCATATAAAGTCAGAATGTGTACACTTTTATCTAAATGTTTACATAATTAAGTATTCCAATAAATGTGTCCAATGTTATGGTGTTAAAAACAGTAGTACTGTTTTCAACATCCCCTCAAGACTGGGGGCAAATGGTACGCTCCATTTTAATGTAGTTATTTTCTTCAACCAGTAGAGAGCGCGCTGTAATGTCGGGAATCTATTGTCTGCAGGTGCACAATTATTTTAGAATTAGCAACATAAAGTGATATTCATGATTGCGTACACATTCTAAATTAAAAAAAAGGGGGGGGAGCCTTATTTAAAAGCAAAAAAATACAAAAATATCAATTTTTTTATGTAGAATATAAGATCTCGGAGTCGCTACCATTATAGCCATCGACGTCTGCGCAAATGTCACATCTGGATTTAACATCATATAAAGTCTGAATGTGTACACTTTCATCTAAATGTTTACATAATTAAGTATTCCAATAAATGTGTCCAATGTTATGGTGTTAAAAACAGTAGTACTGTTTTCAACATCCCCTCAAGACTGGGGGCAAATGGTACGCTCCATTTTAATGTAGTTATTTTCTTCGCCAGTAGAAAGCGCTCTGTAGTGTCGGGAATCTTTTGTCTGCAGGTGCACAATTCTTCTTTTTAATAGCCTCTTTGACAGATCCAGCAGCATAAAGTGATATCCATGATTGCATACACATTCTAAAAATAAAATAAAAAAGGCCTTATTTAAAAGCAAAAAAGTACAAAAATATCAATTTTTTAAATGTAAAATAGAAGATCTAATCAACCATTATTTTTAATCTACAAAGAGAATAATAAATATTGTATAATAATAGATACATCTTCTATTCAGTGTATCTCATAAAATACTAACTGTGGTATCGTATATCATCTTTCATTAACCTACTTATGTATGTACCCATTTATGTTGGCTCCCTTGAGAGATAATGACACTTATATTAGATGGGCCAATAGAGGGCGCACTCGTTAGGTTGGCTCCTGTTTACGTCACTTGGTGTTAGAAGGAGAGTGTAGTAGTGTACCACGCTTTCGATGTGTGTGAGGAAACAACAAATAGGAACAATTCCCGTGCAATGCATTCCTTTTGGAGATATAACATCTTATTGGCGACGAGGATGGGATATAACAAATATATGCAATATAACAAATATATATGAGATATAACACTAACCATAAAACGAAGCGTTTTAGTTTGTGTTGTAGACAAGTGTTAATATTTTAAAGACAGGTTTGGTACTGTTGATGCCAGTGAAGTAAACACCAGGTGAGGCATAGATACTTTTGGAGGGTTTTTTTTTTCTTCTTTTTTTTTTTACTTCAATTCATATGTGCAACTCTAATCATTGTTTATTTATATATATATACATACACACACACACACACACACACATATATATATATATATATATATATATATATATATATATATATATATATATATATATGTGTGTGTGTATATATATGTATATATGTATGTATCTATGTATGTGTGTATATATATATATATATATATATATATATATATGTATGTATCTATGTATGTGTATATATATATATATACATATATATATATATATATTAATATATATATATATACATATTAATATATTAGGGCTGCAACAACTAATCGATTAAAATCGATTATAAAAATATTTGGCGATTAATTTAGTCATCGATTCGTTGGATCTATGCGCAGAGGCTACTTTAAAAAAATTTTTTATAAACCTTTATTTATAAACTGCAACATTTACAAACAGCTGAGAAACAATAATCAAAATAGGTATGGTGTCAGTATGCTGTTTTTCCCCCCCAATAAAATACTGGAAAGGATAGAAATGTAGTTTGTGTCTTTTTATCCGTTTATTAATCGAAGTAATAATCGACAGATTAATCGATTATCAAAGTAGTTGTTAGTTGCAGCCCTAATATATATATATATATATATATATATATATATATATATATATATATATATATATATATATATATGTATATGTATATATATATATTTATATTTATATATATATATATATATGTGTGTGTGTGTGTGTATATATATATATATATATATATGTATATATATATATATATATATATACATATACATATATATATATATATATATATATATATATATATGTATATATTAGGGCTGCAACAACTAATCGATTAAATCGATTATAAAAATAGTTGGCGATTAATTTAGTCATCGATTCGTTGGATCTATGCTATGCGCATGCGCCGAGGCTACTTTTTTTTTTTTTATACATTTTTTTATAAACCTTTATTTATAAACTGCAACATTTACAAACAGCTGAGAAACAATAATCAAAATAAGTATGGTGCCAGTATGCTGTTTTTTCCCCCAATAAAATACTGGAAAGGATAGAAATGTAGTTTGTGTCTTTTTATCCGTTTATTAATCGAAGTAATAATCGACAGATTAATCGATTATCAAATTAGTTGTTAGTTGCAGCCCTAATATATAAATGATAAATGGGTTGTACTTGTATAGCGCTTTTCTACCTTCAAGGTACTCAAAGCGCTTTGACACTACTTCCACATTTACACACTGATGGAGGGAGCTGCCATGCAAGGCATTAACCAGCACCCATCAGGAGCAAGGGTGAAGTGTCTTACTCAGGACACAACGGACATGACGAGGTTGGTACTAGGTGGGGATTGAACCAGTGACCCTCGGGTCGCGCACGGCCATTCTTCCACTGCGCCACGTCGTCCCCATATATATATATATATATATATATATATATATATATATATATATATATATATATATATATATATACATACATACGTTCATATATATATATATATATATATATATATATATATATATATATATATATATATATACATACGTTCATATATATATATATATATATATATATATATATATATATATACATACGTTCATATATATATATATATATATATATATATATACATACGTTCATATATATATATATATATATGTATATAATATCAGTGGCGGGCCGTGCATTTCCCACCTAGGCCTTCAGTGATCTCCGACTTCAATGATTACCTCTCAAAATACCATAATTGATGTCACCACATGACCATTGCTGGAGAAATACTATACAGGAACACATTTACACCTTACTGCGCATTGAATCACATCAACAGTATACAAAACGGGTTATTTTCTGGCGCATTCAAAAATCAATTAAAACGCATCTGCAATTAAAACATATACCGTAATGAAAATGATCAAAATATACAGGAACCACACCAAAATCACATAGAAAGCGTAGACCAAAAGAGAAATAATAAAACATATTTTATTTTATTACTTCGTTTTTGAACATCTCATGGTTAAGCCTTTTACCCTTCTCCTGGTGGCAAGGTGAGGCAGTGACAGCACGTCACTGGCAGATGCAGGTGTCCGCTCCGACCTGAGGGGCGCAGTACTGCGTCACCTTTGCGTGACGACAGTGCAGTTTTAAAGGCGCCCGTAGAAAAAGACCTGCCGCATGAATGAACGGCACGACAGCGCCGTGTAGTATCTCATTATAATATTCATCAGCTGCCGTGACGTGATTGGCTGTCGCTTCGGGGCTCGGCCAATCAGACGGCACCGTCTTTGAGCGCTATTCTAACGAGGAGCCTCCAACCTTGAGCCAATGAATGTCAAGCTAGTCGCCGCAGCAGCAGCAGCATGCTACCGGCGGGACACATCGGAGCGGCGTTAAGCTAGCATGAGCACCGCCGGTACCAAAACATCCCACGACCAGGCTTGCCGAGACCACACCGCCCACTTTATTGTCTTTTTTTATTTCCCATTTCATGACGAGTGAGAGTGAGCTTCATGCAGCGTTGAAGGTAAGCCATGTCCTGCCTCTCCTCCCCTCGGCTGGGCATTGTCATGGAAACAAGCTAGCGTAGCTTAGCAATAGCTTCCATCCTGGTTGTGACTGCAGCGTGACGTTGGTTGACTGTTATCTTAAAAGGCTGCCATTAAAAAAAAAAAAAAAAGGCCTTTAAAAGGCGACAAAGGCTACATTTACTGAAGTTAGCATGCGGCTAAAACGTTTCGGATGGTTTTAACGCTGTGGACATGACAAGTAATAAGCGCCCAGTGACGCATGAGCCGGGATGCTGTGGTTAATAATGATAATACAATACTACTTATAGCAGTGGTGTCCAAAGTGCGGCCCGGGGGCCATTTGCGGCCCGCAGCTCGGTTTTTATTGGTCCGCGACACATTCTATAGACCAGTGTTAGTGTGCCGTGGGATACAGTCTGGTGTGCCGTGGGCATACTTGCAAACCCTCCCGGATTTTCCGGGAGACTCCCGAAATTCAGCGCCTCTACCGAAAACCTCCCGGGACAAATTTTCTCCCGAAATTCAGGCGGACTCAGGTCCTCCACAATATAAAAAAGCGTACCTGCCCAATCACGTTATAACTATAGAATGATGGAGGGCGAGTTCTTGGTTTCTTATGTGGGTTTATTGTTAGGCAGTTTCATTAACGTCCTCCCAGCGTGGCAACAACACACAACAACAGCAGTCACTTTTTTGTATACCGTAAAGCAGTTTGTCTGTCGTAAACAGCAATGTTGTGACACTCTTAAACAGGACAATACTGCCATCTAGTGCATTTGATGAAAGCACTTTTGTGTGTGCCACACATCAATGCATCATCAGAGAGGGTGTTCAGCATGGTTCGAAAAATAGTGACAGAGACTAAAACAAGGATGGACAATTCAACCCTTAACTCAACAATGAGTAGATGAGTGTTATGTGTGTGTATATGTGTAAATAAATGAACACTGAAATTCAAGTATTTATTTCATATATATATATATATATATATATATATATATATATATATGTGTGTGAAATACTTGACTTGGTGAATTCTAGCTGTAAATATACTCCTCCCCTTTTAGCCACGCCCCCGTCCCACCCCGACCACGCCCACCCCCACCTCCCGAAATCGGAGGTCTCAAGGTTGGCAAGTATGGCCGTGGGAGATTATCTAATTTCACCTATTTGGGTTAAAAATATTTTTTGCAAACCAGTAATTACAGTCTGAAAATTATGTGTTGTTGAGTGGTCGACAGAGTAACCGTGTAATACTCTTCCATATCAGTAGGTGGCAGCCGGTAGTTAATTGCTTAGTAGAGGTCGGAAACAGCGGGAGGCAGTGTGCAGGTAAAAAGTGTCAAATGCTTAAACCAAAAATAAACAAAAGGTGAGTGCCCCTAAGAAAAGGCATTGAAGCTTAGGGAAGGCTATGCAGAACAAAACTAAAATTGAACTGGCTACAAAGTAAACAAAAACAGAATGCTGGACGACAGCAAAGACTTACTGTGGAGCAAAGACAATGTATGTCCGAACATGACATGAAAATCAACAATGTCCCCCGCAAAGGAGGATTAAAAACAACTGAAATATTCTTGATCGCTAAAACAAAATAGATGCGGGAAATATCGCTCAAAGGAGGACATGAAACTGCTACAGGAAAATACCAAAAAAGAGAAAAAGGCACCAAAATAGGAGCGCAAGACAAGAACTAAAACACTACAGACAGGAAAACAGCAAAAAAACTCAAAATAAGTCAGGGTGTGATGTGGCAGGTGGTGACAGTACATCTACTTTGAGACAAGACCTATATTGATACAGTACACCCACTTTAGTGATGCATGGTTGGTTATGGTTTAAAGTCATATCCAACAATTGTGATGACTCTTTACTGAGTTTAGTTTTTTAATGATTTCTGCTGTTGGTGTGCCTCCGCATTTTTTCAACGCAAAAGATGTGCCTTGGCTCATAAAAGGTTGAAAAACACTGCTATAGACCAGTGTTTTTCAACCTTTTTTGAGGCAGGATGCCTTCGCATTAAAAAATGCGAAGGCATACTTTTTTTTTTTTTTGATTGAAACTTTTATTAGTACAGTACATATTCCGTACAATTGACCACTAAATGGTACCACCCGAATAAGTTTTTCAACTAGTTTAAGTCGGAGTCCATGTAAATCAATTAATGGTACAAATTAGGGCTGCAACAACTAATCGATTTAAATCGATTATAAAAATAGTTGGCGATTAATTTAGTCATCGATTCGTTGGATCTTGCTATGCGCATGCGCAGAGGCTTCAATTTTTTTATTTTTTATAAACTGCAACAATTACAAACAGCTGAGAAACAATAATCAAAATAATAGGGGTGTAACGGTACGTGTATTTGTATCGAACCGTTTCGGTACGGGGGTTTCGTTTCGGTGCGGAAGTGTACCAAACGAGTTTCCACACGGACATATTAAGTAGCGTACTGCACGTTGTGTAAACAATACTCAAAATGCCGGACATTTGAGGCATTTAAGAAACTCCGCCCTGACAGCTCCGCAAAAGAGGACATGTCCGGTGAAAAGAGGACGTATGGTCAGTCTATCCTAGCCCGTTAGCTGCTAGCATGCTAGCAAAAGAGGACTAGCAGCGATCGGTTTCACCGGACGTGAAGCCAATCGCTGCTAGCAGCGACCGGGCTAGAATAGACTGACCATACGTCCTCTTTTCACCGGACATGTCCTCTTTTGCGGGGCTTTCGAGCGGTGTTTCTTAAATGCCTCAAATGTCCAGCATTTTGAGTTAGGGTTGCGTGTATTTTCAATGTACGTTCAGGGTTAAGAAGGGGTTAAAATCAAAACAATGCAGCAGCATTGGTGAGGGAGGGGCAGAGACAGAGAGCGAGAGAGTTATGATAAACGCGCATGTATCGATAAAAAGCAGGCTCTGCTTTTTATCGATACATTTATCAGATTTGATTTTTTATTATCTATAGCAGGGGTGTCAAAAGTGTGCATTTTTGTAACATTTTCCTTGTTTTATTTGGCAAGTTGAAAGAACATGGTGCCAGTATGCTGTTTTAAAAAAAAAAAAAATACTGGAAAGGATAGAAATGTAGTTTGTCTCTTTTATCCGATTATTAATCGATTAATCAAAGTAATAATCGACAGATGAATCAATTATCAAATTAATCGTTAGTTGCAGCCCTAGTACAAATATATA
This sequence comes from Nerophis lumbriciformis, assembly GCF_033978685.3. Lineage (NCBI taxonomy): Eukaryota > Metazoa > Chordata > Actinopteri > Syngnathiformes > Syngnathidae > Nerophis > Nerophis lumbriciformis. The sequence continues at coordinate 38,070,738 of NC_084558.2, read as the reverse complement.
CTATCAGCATAATACAGTCATCACCAGTGTTGGGTTAGTTACTGAAAATCAGTAACTAGTTACTTTAATTCAAAAGTAACTCAGTTACTAACTCAGTTACTTACACCAAAAAGTAATGCGTTACTGTGAAAAGTAACTATTTAGTTAACTTTTTTTTTTTTTTTTTTAAAGCTCCCATTAATGCCCTTTTAGCCTTCATTTCAGTACTGTTATTGCACTGGAGAATAATACAATGTGTTGATCAACTTGACATGCATTTGCATCACTGAACTCTGCTAAGCAATGTGCTCTACATACAACACACAAAGACAAAGATATGTTTCAAAGGGCCATTTTATTTCAGGCCAGAACAAATTGACAAAGCTATTTTAAATAGCTGCAACATAACATACATGAGTAACAAACAGCATAATAACAACATAGCTGTAAACCTGTCTTCACCTAAGGAAGGCACACGTGACATACACAAAGCCTAACCAGGCAGCTTTGAATTGTTGTTTTGGGCAGTAGACGGGATCTTTGATCCAAGACACAACTTACGTTTAACTAAAATGTTCTTTTCTTTGTGCTCGACAAAAGAAAAGAAGTGAGAATATCTCATATTTGCCAACCCTCCCAAATTTCAGTGCCTAGCACCCCAACCATTCTCCCGAATTTCTCCCGATTACCAGCCGGACTTAAGGCACGCCCCCTCCAGGTCCGTGCGGACCTGAGTGAGGACAGCCTGTCGTCACGTCCGCTTGGCCAACCAAAAGGTAACCACAGAACACTATAGTGTTCTGTGGTTACTTTTTGGTTGGCCAACAGTTTACGTTGTATTGCGCACCCTCCTGTCCTCCCCTCCCCACACCCAGACACACACAGAGCGCGCCTTCGGCTTGTGACAGAGGAAGAATCAGAAGGACGGCACTGCAGCGCGCCAATAAAACACACTCAGATATTCTGTTTCTAGCCGATACTACATAAAAAATAATGTCAAATTACGCAGTAACGCATCATGTAGTAACGGTAACTGAGTTACTGAATATAAAAAATAACGCGTTAGATTACTAGTTACCGCCAAAACTAACGCCGTTACACTAACGCGTTAGTCCCAACACTGGTAATCACAAAAGTTAATCCTCAGAGTATATACAATGAATTATTTACATTATTTACAATACGGGGGGTGGGATGATATCAGCACTTCAGTCATCAACAATTGCATTATCAGAGAAATGGACATTGAAACAGTGTAGGTCTGACTTGGTAGGATATGTACAGCGAGCAGTGAACATAGTGAGCTCAGAAAGCATAAGAACAAGTATATACATTTGATTATTTACATTTGATTATTTACACTCCGGGGAGGTGGGGGGAGGGTGTTAGTCTAGGGTTGAAGTTGCCTGGAGGTGTTCTTTTAGTGAGGTTTTGAAGGAGATGCACTTTCTTTTACACCTGTTGGGAGTGCATTCCACATTGATGTGGCATAGAAGGAGAATGAGTTAAGACCTTTGTTAGATCATAATCTGGATTTAACGTGGTTAGTGGAGCTCCCCCTGGTGTTGTGGTTATGGCGGTCATTTACATTATGGAAGTAGTTTGACATGTACTTCGGTATCAGGGAGGTGTAGCGGATTTTATAGACTAGGTTCAGTGCAAGTTGTTTTACTCTGTCCTCCACCCTGAGCCAGCCCACTTTGGAGAAGTGGGTAGGAGTGAGGTGTGATCTGGGGTGGAGGTCTAGAAGTAATCTGACTAGCTTGTTCTGGGATGTTTGGAGTCTAGATTTAAGGGTTTTGGAGGTGCTAGGGTACCAGGAGGTGCAAGCGTAATCGAAAAAGGGTTGAACGAGAGTTCCCGCTAGAATCTTCATGGAGCTTTTGTTGACCAGAGAAGAGATTCTATAGAGAAACACCACCAGCAGAAAGTGTTAAAAAATGAAACTCCACCAGGTCGTCGTGCCTTATTTTGAATGTGTTGGGGTTTTCTTGTGTGTAGTGCTTTAGTTCTTGTCTTGCGCTGTTATTTTGGTGGCCCTTCCTGTTTTGTTGAGGTTTTCCTGTAGCAGTTTCATGTCCTCCTTTGAGCGCTATTCTCCGCACCTGCTTTGTGTTAGCAAGCAAGACTATTTAAGTTGTTGCTATCCTTCTTTGTGTGGACATTGTTGATTGCCAAGTCATGTACGGATGTACTTTGTGGACGCCGTCTCTGCTCCACACGCTGCAAGTTTTTGCTGTCGTCCAGCATTCTGTTTCTGTTTACTTTGTAGCCAGTTCAGTTTTACTTTCGTTTTGCATAGCCTTCCCTATGCTTCAATGCCTTTTTCCTTTCCCTTTTGTTCATTTTTGGTTTAAGCGTTACATACATTTTTACCTTTTGCATATTGGGTTCACGACAAATCGTCCTCATCTCACCCGACACATTCCGACTTTTACAAAGCAATTAACTACCTGCTGCCACCTACTGACGTGGAGTATTACATGGTTACCCTGTCGAGTTCTACTAAGCACAAACACTAAGGAACGGCACATTATTTGCGGATTATAATTATTGATTTGCAAAAAATATTTTTTTGGCCAATTAGGTGAAGTTGCATAATTTCCCACGGCACACCAGACAATATCTCACGGCACGTTAGTATGCTGCGGCACAGTGGTTGAAAAACACTAAACAGGTCCCGAATTAGAACAAAAAACTATGAAAAATTAAACGGGACCAAATCCCCCCAAAAATGGGACCTGAAAACCAATATGGTCGACAACCTGAGCGTCTTACGGAGTTTGAGTTTATTTGGAACATGCAAGCATACAACATGATACATCACAATTTCCAGTTTCTCTTTTCAACATGTTCGAAAAGGAGTAGGAAGAAGCAGAGCTTATTTAATCCTACCCCTTTTCTTTTACATAACAGTTGCTAAATCTTTTGTTCACTTCCTGTTCTCAATTTATTCACAATATACTCCATAAGTAATCACAATAAAAATGAATAAATAAATAAATAATATTCGATGAAGTAAATTACATTTCATATGGTGAGATGAGTAAGATTATCTTGAACATGGATGGATGAGATAAATTGAGAATGTTTATCATGGTTCTTCTTCTTTGTACTTTGTAAACACTTTAAGTTTGAAGTGTTTCTTGAAGTGGATCATATTAGTACATTGTTTGGTTGCTTTGCTTAATCCATTCCATAATTTAATTCCACATACTGATATACTGAAGGTCTTAAGTGTTGTTCGTGCGTACAAATGTTTTAAATTAAATTTTTCTCTAAGATTATATTTCTCCTCTTTTGTTGAGAAGAATTGTTGTATATTCTTGGGTAGCAGATTACAGTTTGCTTTGTGTATAATTTTAGCTGTTTGCAAATTCACTATGTCGTACTGTAGGACAAGCAGTAGAAAATGGATGAATAAAGTCTTTGATGATTTGATAAAATATATTTGCAAAAAAAAAAAGGAAAGAGCATGTACGAGAAGGCATGCCATTGTCTTCCAAGAGTAATAGCAGTATATTTAAGGATATTAAAATAAACACATATTAAGGACCCTTTGAATGGGGATGGCGTGGCAACCTGAGGGTTCCTGTTTCAGTTTGACAGTATAATAGCAATAATAGTAAATACAAATACAATCATTATTAAAATAATCATGAATTATTTTATTGCTTTGTTATCTATAACACAAAGCTAACATGTAGAAGTTTTTTTTTTCCAAATGTTAGCATATGTTCACCTACATTGTTTTGGTTTGAGTATTTTTCATATACAAAATGTATAAAAGTGGCCTTCGCATCCTTTAAGTTTTCTCTATGTGGCCCTCGCGTGAAAATGTTTGGAGACCTCTGATCTTACAGGCTTCCAAGTAGTTGCTAGTCCAAGCCAGACGTGCGTGGCCATTGTTGTCTGTGAGGCTAGTTATGTGCAAGCTCCATCTGTCACTGTTTGACCTGCTTAATGCTGCTGCACACAGCTTAGAAAGAGTTCACTTAGACCTTGTGAGCGTAATGACTCTTGAAAAAATAAGATTTATAAACTCTACAAATATGAATAGATGGGAACTAACCTGGAAGCCTTTACTGACATATATTGAATCATAACTTATAGACATTTTTTTCCCCTCGGGAAAGGGAGGGGAAGAAAGGAAAGAAGAAGGGGGAAAAAAAAAATTGTTGTATCTTTTTTGTAGTTTTATTCCTTTTTTTTATTATTATTATTTTTTGTATTGTTCCCACACGACCATTGCTTTTTTGTGTCACCTTTGATATGGTTTTGTCACGGTTTACTTGCTTTTTTTGGTGACTTTTTATTTATTTATTTATTTTTTTGCAATCGATCAAGCCACGAAAATGTGACTTTTTTCTTCTTTTTTAAGTGCGAACAGTGGAGAGATCCGCATAGGTGATCTAGTGCAGTGTTTTTCAACCACTGTGTCACGGCACCCTGATACAGTTTGGTGTACCGTGGGAGATTATGTAATTTCACATAATTGGGTTAAAAATCCGCAAATAATGTGCCGTTGTTGAGTGTTGGTGCTGTCTAGAGCTCGGCAGAGTAACCATGTTAAAATCTTCCATATCAGTAGGTGGCAGCAAGTAGCTAATTGCTTTGTAGGTGTCAGGAACACGTCGTGTCATGATCACAATATGCAGACCACAGCAACAATTCTTCTCAAAAAAAGAGGAGAAATATAATCTTAGGGAGAAATGTAATTTAAAACATTTGTATGTACGTACAACACTTAAGACCTTCAGTATATCAGTATGTGGAATTAAATTATGGAATGGATTAAGCAAAGCAATCAAACAATGTACTAATATGATCCACTTCAAGAAACTCTTCAAACTTAAAGTGTTTACAAAGTACAATGAAGAAGAACCATGATAAACATTCTGAATTTATTTAACTCATCCATTCTTTCATTCTTTCACTCACAAAATAATCTTACTTATCTCAACATATGAAATGTAACTTACTTCACCAATTATTATTTATTTACTTATTTTTATTGTGATTACTTATGGAGTATATTGTGAATAAATTGAGAACAGGAAGTGAACAAAAGTTTTAGCAACTGTTATGGAAAAGAAAAGGGGTAGGATTAAATAAGCTCTGCTTCTTCCTACTCCTTTTCGAACATGTTGAAAAGAGAAACTGGAGATTGTGATGTATCATGTTGTATGCTTGCATGTTCGAAATAAACTCAAACTCAAACTCAAACAGCGGAAGGCAGCGTGCAGGTAAAAAGGTATGTAATTCTTAAACCAAAAATAAACAAAAGGTGAGTGCCGCTAAGAAAAGGCATTGAAGCTTAGGGAAGGCTGTGCAAAACGAAACTAAAAACTCAACTGGCTGCAAAGTAAACAAAAACAGAATGCTGGACGACAGCAAAGACTTGCAGCGTGTGGAGCAGAGACGACGTCCACAAAGTACAACCGAACATGACATTGTCCACACAAAGAAGGATAGCGTCCACACAATATAAATATTCTTGATTGCTAAAACAAAGCAGGTGCGTGAAATAGCGCTCAAAGGAAGACATGAAACTGCTACAGGAAAATACCAACAAAACAGGAAAAAGCCACTAAAATAGGAGCGCAAGACAAGAACTAAAACACTACACACAGGAAAACCGCAAAAAACTCAAAATAAGTCACGGCGTGATGTGACAGGTCACCTACCTTGAGACAAAGGCTATTGTGATGCATGCTTGGTTATGGTTTGAATTCATATCCAACAATTGCGAGAACGACCTTTTACTGTCAATATCAACTGCTGAGTTTCATTTTTTTAATGTTTTCTGCTGGTGGTGTGCCTCCAGATTTTTTCAATAAAAAAATTGTGCCTTCGCTCAAAAAAGGTTGATCACTTCCTGAGCATCCTTGATGTCGAGGAATATTCATCCATCTTGCTATGGTCTGGATCGTCTGCTGATCCTGAGCCAGTGCAGGATGGATGGATATATACAATATCTAGGTACTTTTTCTAATAATGTCTATACTGTAAACCTTGAGTTGTTAAAGCCCAATTGCACCTCTCTCCTCAAGCGTGCATGTAAGTGTGGATGTGTGCATGTATGAAGGGTCTGAGTGAGCAAAGTATGATTGTCAAATGTGATTTTAACTGGAAAATTCAATAAAATATATTTGCAAAAAAAAAAGAAAAAGCATGTACTAGAAGGCATGCCATTGCCTTCCAAGAGAAATAACAGTATATTTAAGGATATTAAAATAAACACATATTAAGGTCCCTTTGAAAATGTTTCACATGTGCCATTAGGACCCTAAACGGTCTCTCCATCAAATATTAACATTATATATGTAAATGTTTTATTGTATGTATTTGTTTAATGTCTGGTTTGTAGTGATGTGCGGTTCAATATTGAAATGTTGATACCGCTGATACCAGATCTTTATGCTCTAATACAGGAGTGTCAAGCGTACGGCCTGGAGGCTGGATCAGGTCTCTCCATCAAATATTAACATATATGTAAATGTTTTATTGTATGTATTTGTTTAATGCCTGGTTTGTAGTGATGTGCGGTTCAATATTGAAATGTCGATACCGCCAATACCAGATCTTTATGCTCTAATACAGCAGTGTCAAACGTACGGCCTGAGGGCCGGATCAGGCCAGTGAAAAGGTTTAATCCAGTCCGCAGGATGAGTTTGCTAAGTATAAAAATGAACCTGAAATTTTTGAATGAAAGAAACAGCTGTTCTTAATGTGTCCACTAGATGTCGAAATAGCAATTCTTTGTATCTTTGTAGATGATGCTTCATATGCACAAAATAACCACATGAGGAAAATGAGCAAACTACATAAATAACATCCTGTAATTTGATTTTGATGTCATTTTTTATCTTGATAGATTGAAAATTAACACCAATGAGTTGACTGATGAACATTATCACATCATTTATTCAGAAAATATAAATAACGACAAATAAAGATAGAATACTATTAACCGCAACATGTAAGTTTAAAAAAACAACATTATGATTTGTACAATTTCAGAATGTGCTTTTTCTATTTTTAAACGAAGAAAACAAACTAAAGTTGTCTTTATTTTCAAGTTATCGTGCCGTGATTTTACCCACTTGAGAGTAGATTTTTCTCCATGTGGCCCCCCATCTAAAATGAGGTTGACACCCCTGCTCTAATATCAAATCTCAAATCAAAATATAGATGCTTTTGATACTTCAGTTATTTGAGATAATGCATATCAGCGATTCTCAAACTGCTCGTGGTACACGGGCTCTATCTAGTGCAGTTATGTCAAAGTCAAGGCCCGCGGGCCAGATCCGGCCCGCGAATGAATGATCTATGGCCCCCGGGATAATATTTGATTAGTATTAGAACCCGGCCCGCAGGCCACAGCCGCCTGCTGCTGTTTTGCACGCACCAATACTCCATCAGTGTTGGCGCTAGGAATTTTCAAAATGGGGTCCCAGGGACCCCATGAAGTCATAAAAATGGGGTCCCACAGTACATTTTTGGGGTCCGACATTTTCAGGATCAGGATCAGTATGCTTTATTTTTGTCCATTCTTTAACATGTACAAGACACATAAGAACTGAAATTTAATTTTTTTTAACCATTTTGAAAACAAATGATACATTTATGCATTATCCTGTCATATCTCACATTCTATGTTGTGTTTTGGAAAAAGGTTGTCATAAACGTTACTTAATTCATTTAAAAAAAAAAAAATGTATGCATATGTAAATTTATTCAATTATAAACATCATTCACTTTCTTCTTTCCTTCATGGATCTAAACTTTACTGCTGCTTGTTTTTTTTCTATATTTTTATTGCAATATTTTCAGAATGTGTTTGTTCTATTTTTGGCCAAAGTAAGACAAAGAAAACAATCTGAAGTTGTGCACAGATTTTCCTCCTGAGCTAAAATGAGCTAATCACTTGATTAAAGTACAGTGTTTTATTTTCCTATATTCAAACACAGTGTTGCTATTCAAACTTTGTGTAATGTTGCAGTGGCCAAAATATAAAATATTCTACTTAAATAAAACATCTGCCTTGTTTTTAATGAATACATAGGACGACTACGCTTCTGTATTTAGATGTTGGTCATTACGGTGGTACTTGGAGAGCAGAGCTTTTTTCTGAAATGGTACTTGGTGAAAAACGTTTGAGTACCACTGATGTATACCACGAACATGAACACAGTCTATAGTAACTAAATCAGTGAGATCTTGTCTGAACGAAACGCGATTGATAGGAACTACTTTTTCTCCCGCCTTGGTAAGCACGTAAGGCCCTAGCACAGCAGCGCACTGTGCTCAGGCATTCAGAGTCTCATTTGTTTATTTAAGAAAATTATATATATCAAGCTGTTGTGTATTATATAATATTTTCCTAAATGTGATACACAATGGGACATTTGTGATATGGTTTACAACATTGACTAGGTCAATTATTGCCAACATAAATTTTGATGCATTATTATTTTTCGGAGCTAAATAGATTGTATTTAAAAGATGGCACTTATGTAAAATATAAATATTTTCAGCAACCTAATCAAGGATGTAGGATTGATTTTAATTATTTTTATTTTGTGCCCCGTTTTGTGATAATAACCTAACAGTATAAACTAAATCATCCACTCATTTTCTACCGCTTGTCCCTCTTGGGGTGGCAGGGGGTGCTGGAGCTTATCTCAGCTGCATTCAGGCGGAAGGGAAGGCTGTAAAACTATATTTTGCAAAAAGTAGAGGCAAAGTAAGATATTTCAGTTGAAGGCAATAGTTAACAATATTTGGTTTTGATCACAATGGGACATTTCTGATGTGGTTTTTACAGAACTGACTTGGTCAATTATTTATAACAACATTAATTTTGATACATTATTTTTTGGAGCTAAAGAGAATTGATATTAAAGATGGCACTATTGTTGTATTATATAAATATTCATTTGACTTTTCAACAACCTAACCAAGGATGTAAAATTGATAATTAATTATCGTTTTGTGCCCCGTTTTGTGATAATAACTTAACAGTGTAAACACAATAAATATTTTCTAAAATTTAGGTTGAAGGCAATAAATAAAACCATTGATTTTAATGCATTATTATTATGTTTTTTAATAACAAAAAATTAATTTTAATGTGTTATTTTCTGGAGCTAAACAGAATTAATTTAAAAGATGACACTTTCTGCTGCACTAAAAGTAATACAAATATAATGAGTATTTATTTGACTTTTACTGCATCTAACCTTTTCAACTACCTAGCCAAGGATCTAAAATTTATTATTTTTAGTTATTTGTATTCCTCTTTATTTGTAATAACCTAATAGCATACACAAAATATGCAATATTTTCCAAAAATTGGATGCAAAGTAGAATATTTAAGTTGAAGGCAATAATTAATAATATTTGGTTTTGATCAAAATGGGACATTTCTGATGTGGTTATTACAGTAGTGACTTGGTAACAACATTAATTTTGATACATTATTATTTTTTAGAGCTAAAGATAATGTATTTAAAAGATGGCACTATTGTAGTATATAAATATTTATTAGACTTTTCAACAACCTAACCAAGAATGTAAAATTGATTTTTTTATTAATATTATCTTTTTGTGCCCCGTTTTGTGATAATAACCTAACAGTGTAAACACAATAAATATTTTCTAAAAGTGAAATGCAAAGTTGAATATTTAGGTTGAAGGCAATAATCAATAACATTGATTTTAATGCATTATTATTAAGATTTTTAAAAGCAAAGTAGTACTTGTAATACATTATTTTCTGGAGCTAAACAGAATTCATTTAAAAGATGACATGTAATGTAATGAATGTAATGAATATTTATTTGACTTTTACTGCATCTAACCTTTTCAACAACCGATCTAAAATGTATTACTTTTTATTATTTATATTCCTCTTTTTATGTATAACAACATAATAGCATACACAAAATATGCAATATATTCCAAAAACCATATGCAAAGTTAAATATTTGGGTTAACGGTAATAAATAATAACATTGATATTGATGCATTATTATTTAGAGTTTTTAAGTCTTTAAAAAAATGGAAATAGTATTTTTTAACCTTCACCGAATCAACATACTGTGGTTTTTTCTTTATGTAAACTGCAACTGCTGCATACTATTCTTGCAGACTTCAAATATAGAATACAATGTGCTTTACCACACATCCAAAAAGATACCATAATCCTGACTCTGACCCACATTATATATAACATGTCAAGATTACAGTATATCAAAATAGTTCAAAATACGTGCTTTTTTTATACACCTCGAAATTGAAGGAATCGTGAAATGAAAAAAATAATCTTAATGAAATAGATTCAGGCCAAGTTTCATACGGTTAGCCATCAAACTGACTATTGACAATCAAAACAAATACGCAGAATGTACATATTTAGTCCCGTGAGGTGCCTCAAAAGGGTTAAATGGACTGTAAATCTTCCATGATGTCATGGCAACCTTCCGCTGTTACCCAATCGTCCACTGCTTCTCATTCTCCGTCTGTTTTGTTTTGCTCTTGACAAAGTCACCCCATCCAGGGAGAGTACTCTCGGGCAATGACCCCTTCTTAAAAACCCTACTCGCCAGTCAGTGTGCATGCAATCCACTGTGCAGGGCATTGGAAGGGCACGTGATCGCCGCTGCTCGTCACTAGTGATGGAACTTGTCTGCCAAAAGAGGTTCCACTCCAGATTGATAGTAGTGTTCATCATCGTGTAACTCACCTACCTATTTTAGAACAGCCTAGGCTATCATCCAGCTGCCCCCTTTGCACATGTGCAGTTAGAAATAATCTGCTCATAAATTGTGTGGGACACAATTTGTGGGCTTGGCTTTTTTGTGTGGACGTTTGGGGCCCATGCGCTGTTTTTTGTACAGCGCTGGAACAAAAGGTTGTCCAGCACTCCGTGACTCCATAGTGCTCTCATTTTGACTTTGCACGCTCATTTATCGATTATCGGTGTGTAAAAGTGTAGCCATAGGGTGAAATACAGTCATACAATGTGTTCATTTAGTCAACAGCAGGTGGGAAGCTTTGGGTACCTCACGATTCGATTACGATTCAGGACCTACGGTTCGATTAAGAATTGATTATTGATGCATCTTTAATTCATGTATATTGATGCAGTTTTACATTTCTTTTGGTTTCACTAAATAAGCATTTATCACTTGCAACTTTTAAAATCAGTGCATTTGTAATAAGAAACAGAAATTAATTGTCATCACTAGAGATGTCCGATAATGGCTTTTTTGCCGATATCCGATATTGTCCAACTCTTAAAAAACGATTCCGATATCAACCGATACCGATATATACAGTCGTGGAATTAACACATTATTATGCCTAATTTTGTCGTGATGCCCCGCTGGATGCATTAAACAATGTAACAAGATTTTCCAAAATAAATCAACTCAATTTATGGAAAAAAATGCCAACATGGCACTGCCATATTTACTATTGAAGTCACAAAGTGCATTATTTTTTTTAACATGCCTCAAAACAGCAGCTTGGAATTTGGGACATGCTCTCCCTGAGAGAACATGAGGAGGTTGAGGTGGGGGGGTGTATATTGTAGCGTACCGGAAGAGTTAGTGCTGCAAGGGGTTCTGGGTATTTGTTCTGTTGTGTTTATGTTGTGTTACGGTGCGGATGTTCTCCCGAAATGTGTTTGTCATTCTTGTTTGGTGTGGGTTCACAGTGTGACGCATATTTGTAACAGTGTTCAAGTTGTTTATATGGCCATCCTCAGTGTGACCTGTATGGCTGTTGACCAAGTATGCATGGAATTCACTAGTGTGTGTGAAAAGCCGTAGATATTATGTGACTGGGCCGGCACGCAAAGGCAGTGCCTTTAAGGTTTATTGGCGCTCTGTACTTCTCCCTACGTCCGTGTACACAGCGGCGTTTTAAAAAGTCATAAATTTTACTTTTTGAAACCTAGACCGATAATTTTGAAACCGATACCGATAATTTCCGATATTACATTTTAAAGCATTTATCGGCCGATAATATCCGCAGTCCGATATTATCGGACATCCCTAGTCATCACATTTATTAAATTAACGGAAATGTGTGCAAAACTTGTACATAAGCGGCCAATAGTAAAGGAACTGGTTGGATCTCTCGGTGAGGCCAAATTTTAGAACTGTGTGCATTACATTATTTACAATAAGTAAATAAATTACCGATTATTAACGTTTACTAATCGATTTTATAATCATCCATGTCTGAATTGCGATGCATCTAAAAATCGATTATTTCCCCCACCTCTAGTAGCCGGTGTCTATTAATGGTCAGGTGTCAAGGATGGAGGCTTATGTTGCACATTTATGCCTTGCTGTGATAATGATTGGTGGTATAGGGTGTTTATTAGGGTTGAGGAATTATGTTGATTAGCATTAGCATCTTCCACGCTTCATGCCGCAACACTTTTTTATTGAACTCTGCGGTAATAATCAGCTGTACAGATGTCGTGTTTAAAGGAATGGTGTTTATAATTGACTGATGTCGTGTTTAAAGGAATGGTGTTTATAATTGACAGACGTCGTGTTTAAAGGAATGTTGTTTATTAGAGCAAAGGTCCCCTATTTGAAGAGATGTGGTTGTGCAATTGTTGAGGTTTGGCGTCTGTTAAAGTGGAGGCCATTATCTGATTGTATACAGTGGTAGTATTATTTTTATTTTGCCTTTATTTAACCAGATAAAAATCCCATTGAGATCAAAGATCTCTTTTTCAAGGGAGACCGCGCCAAGAGGGCAGCAGCAAGGTTACATTAAAAAATAGTAAACAACACATAAAACATTTACAACATTAAAAACTTGCTCACATGACACATGTGCATACAGACAAGGTAGACTGCAATCCTTTCACAGAAGCTTTAAACTCATTCAATGTAACAAGGGTTTGAAGTTTAATATTCTATTGTAGGTTATTCCAACCCTTCAGTGCTGAAAACCTAAATGCTTTCTTGCCCAGTTCAATTCTTACTTTGGGGACGACAAATTGCAGAACATTCATTGAACGAAGATTGTGACTTCCTTGTTTCTTAGTTAAAAGACAAGCTGGAGTGATACCCAGAATGGTTTTGTAGAAGTTATGCAATGTATTCAGGTATGGCATCTACTTGTGCCAAGGCTAAGATTTAATTCTTTACAGCAGGGGTCACCAACCCTTCGATCACGATCGACCAGTCGATCTTTGCGACCCTACCGGTCAATTGCGAAAATATTAGGAAAACATTTTTTATTCATATGACATTAGTGACACCCCCACCCGGAGTGGCCAACAGAACTGTCAACAGGCACTCATTTTAACCCCTGAGCACGCCCGCACGCCTCGCCTCTCTCACTTCAGTCTCACATCTCGCTGCTCTTGACACCGCGGCCAAAACCCCCGAGCATGGTCGGACACTTCACCCGCTCGTCTCACAAACGCGCAGGGCATGATGTGCACAAAAATCATGGAGCTGCAACAATGCATTAAGGCTGACTGTTGCAAAGCATCGGACATTTTCTAACATCTTCCTGCATGCGAGGACTTGCATTTTGGGGACCCATCATTAGAAAGGCGCCCACACTTTCCGGGCAGCAATCAACAGACTTCCTCTCTCCAGCAATGCGGTGCTCTGCTGGAAGTTCTACCACTTCTTACACAAAACTGTAAGGCTCATCATCGCTCAACTGCAACAGGGAGCTAACAAGCTAAATACTAGAGTCCGTGAACATTGCTTCAAAGTACAGATTTTGTGTTGATTTATATACAAAAGTAAATATTACCATGTGCAACGGCAGTAATATATGATCAAACAAAAAGCAATTTATATGGGCTTGGCGTCTACTACCACACAAGCTATGATTTGATCATTTAAGCATTAACATAGTAGTGTTATGCAATTTATATGGGCATGGCGTCTATTAGCGCGGAGGCTACGATGTAAATAATTTAAGAAATATAATAGTAGTGTTATGAACTTTATACGGGCATAGTGTCTACTAGTGCGGAGGCTATTATTTGATAATTTAAGAAATAAAATAGTAGTGTTATAAACTTTATACAGGCATAGCGTCTACTAGGGCAGAGGCTATGATTTAATAATTAAAGAAATACAGTAGTAGGGTTGTGCAATTTATACAGGCATGGCAACTACTCGCGCGCAGGCTGCAATTTGATAATGTAAGAAATACACTAGTACCGTATTTTTCGGAGTATATGTCGCTCCGGAGTATAAGTCGCAGCGGCCGAAAATGCATAATTAAGAAGGGGAAAAACATATATAAGTCGCATTTTTGGGGGAAATTTATTTGATAAAACCCAACACGAAGAATAGACATTTGAACAGCAATTTAAAATAAATAAAGAATAGTGAACAACAGGCTGAATAAGTGTACGTTATATGAGGCATAAATAACCAACTGAGAACGTGCCTGGTATGTTAACGTAACATATTATGGTAAGAGTCATTCAAATAACTATAACATATAGAACATGCTATACGTTTACCAAACAATCTGTCACTCCTAATCGCTAAATCCCATGAAATCGTATACGTCTAGTCTCTTATGTGAATAAGCTAAATAATATTATTTGATATTTTACAGTAATGTGTTAATAATTTCACAGATAAGTCGCTCCTGAGTATAAGTCGCACCCCCAAACTATGAAAAAGGGACGGCGTGGCGAAGTTGGTTGAGTGGCCGTGCCAGCAATCGGAGTGTTGCTGGTTACTGGGGTTCAATTCCCACCTTCTACCATCCTAGTCACGTCCGCTTTGTCCTTGGGCAAGACACTTCACCCCTTGCTCCTGACAGCTGCTGGTTAGCGCCTTGCATGGCAGCTCCCGCCATCAGTGTGTGAATGTGTGTGTGAATGGGTGAATGTGGTAATACTGTCAAAGCGCTTTGAGTACCTTGAAGGTAGAAAAGCGCTATACAAGTATAACCCATTTATCATTTAAAAAAACTGCGACTTATAGTCCGAAAAATACGGTAGTGTTATTGTAATTTATACGGGCATAGCATCTACTAGTGCAAGCACTACGATTTAATAAAATTACAAAATACAGTAGTCGTGTTAACTAATGCAATTAATTCAAGCATTATGTGTCCAATGTGGAGGCTATATTTTAATAATTTAATAAATACAACAGTAGTGTTATGCAATTTATACTGGCATGACGGGTACGAGCGCAAAAGCTACGATTTGATGATTAAACAAATACAATAGTAGTGGTATAAAATGTATTCAGGCATGACGTTTACTGGAGCAGAGGCACTTGATATTTTAGGGAATCCGCTTTAATAGAGCCCTGTCTGTCGTGATATTGACATTTTTGATCATCCTTTGCTGGTTCAATGAGTAATATTTGCTTCCAGTAAAAGGTGATTTCTGATTAGATGAGGCTGCAGCCGTTTAAAGCAATCCTCCTCACCTCCCAACCAGGCGCCCAGTCGGAGGTCTTCTGTCTGAAGGGAGAAGGGTGAAGAAAAGGGCCTTCATAGACGATGGAGCCGTCGGACGGCCTGTTGCTGCAGGTCAACAACGGCGAGCAGTGGTGCAACCGGTGGAAGCGGCCCAATGACGACTCAGTGAGCCACAGATCTCATTCATGTGTTTTACTAATCTTTGCGCAATCATGTGTTGATTTTTTTTTTGTTGATTCTGCCAGGATCGCAGCACAAGTCCGTCGGTGCTGCGCTGCGTGGCCAGCACGTGGAAGGAGGGGCTGCTGAACAGGAAGAGGCCCTTTGTGGGCCGCTGCTGTCACTCGTGCACACCACAGAGCTGGGTAAGCTTATGCCACTGATAATTAACGCTCGCCACAGCACAATTAGCATCATTGACTATACACTGCAAGAGCTGTTTTTAATATTGTATATCGAAATCCTTTTTAAGTTATGATGAGATTGTATGTCCGCCGCAGGAGAAGCTGTTCAACCCCAGTATTCCGTCGCTGGGACTGCGCAATGTCATCTACATTAACGAGACGCACACCAGGTACATTGAACGGAATGTCTTCTAGAATACGAAGCCTTGTGTAGAGTAGTAGTTGTCGTAGTAGTAGAAAGGTGCTGACTTTGCAAGCACGTGTAATGAATTCTGGGGAGCCGTGAATAATTAAAGTGACAGCGGACACACTTGCATCATGTGTCTGAATGTCATTAAGACATGGACGTACATCTTAACTCTAATGTGCAGAGTAACCTACTGAGAGATGGCGTCCTCTGCAGTGGACATTTGTTCTTGGTCTTTTGTCAGAGTTACACATTTTAGAGGAAAAAAAGTAAGTAGCCCACTGGCTCTCTGAAGAATATTCAAAATTATATTTAATACAAAAAGGGGTTTATTGGCCATTAAACAACCAGGGCACCATCTCGTTATCAGTCAGTCTCATTAGCTTGCATTTAACACTGGGAGGTGAGGGGAGCAGTGAGCAGCAGCGGTGGCCACGCCCGGGAATCATTTTGGTGATTTAACCCCCAATTCCAACCCTTGATGCTGATTGCCAAGCAGGGAGGTAATGGGTCCCGTTTTTATAGTCTTTGGTATGACTCGGCCGGGGTGTGAACTCACAACCTACCGATCTCAGGGAGTGAACAAGGGAATTGCAGAGGACAAATTTCACCACACCTGGTGTGTGTGTGTGACAATCATTGGGACTTTAACTATAACATGGAGTTTGGATTTATAGCTAAATTATAAATAATAAGGATAGTATTCCACGATTGCTGTGTAAAATGTACGTAGAAGAGAAGTAAAAAGTCAAAATTACAATATATACAATAAACATAGGACTGTCAAAGTTTACGCAAAAAGCAGAATTTGCTTTAAAGGCACAATTTGTATTTATTTACTTTTTGACGTGTTGTTATTGTGCCCTAGGGATGTATAGATAGACGATATTAATGATAACTGCGGTAAAACTCCTGATGGTTAGTCTTACTGTTTTAAAATGAAATATCGAAAAACCGTGATTGATAACTGCACTTTGATAAACTCACGGACTGACTGGCGCCAGATCGTACGCTTAGATGCTAACATGAAAACAAGAGACATTAATGTCTTTCCCCATTTAGAAACAACACACCCTAATCTAAACTTACCTAAACACATTGCTGTCTGAGCAACTAAGCTATCTAATTGTGCACATTGAACCTACAAACTGTGCTCTCTTCGAACAAAGTGATCGTTCTATACTCTGAAGAATGTGAGACGAAGGTGTTTTTACGGTGTGTTCATGGACTGCCTAACAGAGTAAGACACCAAAACTTCTGTCGGAAATAATAATATATTTTATTTGTTAATGCACTTTTCATTTAAAATGAATCTTAAAGAGCTACAGTACAAACCAATATTTAAAACAATAATAGTGTAGCCATTTAAAACAATAAAATACTAAGACTAAAAGACTATCAGTGAAGCAGAAGACACACAAAAGATGCAAAATAGTTGCTTTTCTAACATGTTGTCTATTTTAGCTATTTAGAAAATAATAACTTTGTCAGAATATTTCAATTGTTTATACCGGTAAGTACTTTTTGAGCACATTCAACAATACTGCGGTAAGAATGATATCCGTGATAGGAAATGTTTCATAATGTTACAGTCATGTTTGATTGTCGGCCCATAATGTAAGTGCAGGCAAAACCACGCAGCAGGCCACAAGCAACAAGTTGTATTGAATATCCATCCATACATCTATTTTCATGACTTGTTTATAGCCTATAGGCCCACACTAGCAAATATATAAAGCCGATAATATGATGAAACCTCCATATTTTGTCACTGAATTGTTTCAATCTAAATATTTTACCAGTCAAATGTGTGAATATGTTTATTATACAGGAGGTGCAGTTAATGTAAGTACAGGAAAACTTTCATTTTTAAGGTTTGTATATGTCAAAAAATGTGCACTTGTACTCCTGTTTAAATAAATATACAATGTGAAAAAACCTCATTATTATTTCGATCAATAGACTGCATTTAAGTTTCAAGTTTCAAGTACATTACAAGGCATTAGAAAACAGACTGTTATTACATCATTTTAATATAATTGGTCGGTTATGATCTCAAATGGGACGGTCTGAGGCATGAAATTCCAGGGTTGGAAATTAGTTCCACTCCAGCCGTTGTGTCTGTAAAAGTGTGTTTATGTCCATTTTATGTTGGGCTTTTTATGGAAGCATAATGTTTAATGAACAAACATTTGCATTGCCTTGCCCCATGGTGATAGTATTATTAAAAACTTGAAAACGATCTGTCCAAGGTATACTTACAAAAATCTCTATCTGTCTGTGATTAATTGTAATTATTTACGAGTTAACTAAAGAAAAAATGCAATTAATCACTATTAAATATTTTTTGTTTGACAGCCTGAAATAAAAGTAAATTACTATATAATTAATCTAATGTAATGGTAAATAAAAGTGAATTAATAGACTTGCTCTTGGCAGAGGTATGATATTATTCACTTATTTTCATATAAGATACAATATATAAGTGCCATTAACAAAAAACAACATTTAGCAGTAGTTAACGGAATATGAAAGGTGCAACATCAAAAGTGTGGTGTTATGGAAAGGTTAATCAAGGTGTAACAAGAAGTGTAAATGATACGCAGGAGAGTAAACAAACAGGAGTCTTCTTTGTAATGCAGCTGACCTGTTATCAGTGAGTGAGTAATATGTCAACTGTGTGTGTTCTGAAGATGTGTTTTGGTTTCTGGCGTGCAGGCAACGCGGCTGGTTGGCCCGCCAATTGAGCTACTCGCTCTTCGTCATGGAGAGGGACGTCCACAAGGACATGTTCCCCAGGAACGTGGTGGAGAACGTGCTTAACAACGACCGGTACAGCAGACGCCCTGCGAGCGGGAGAGACATTCAGATCCATGAAACTAAATAAAGTCAGTGCATTTATTGCAGAGTCGAGGGCGCCATCTTCAGCGTGGCCTCTGATTTGGATGGCAGCCAGCCTGGTCCCGAGCACAAATCCGTCAAAAAGGTCAAGCAGAAGGCCAGAAGCTTCCTCCAGAAGATGGTGGCCAATGTTTCTCCAGCCTTCATCCGGTGAGATACAACACATCCTAACTGTATAGTCATGCACGTCCATATTTGGACATTCCCTGTCTCCAGCGCACAAAACATTGTCAGTAAAAGCATGGTTTAATGCAGAGGCTCTCAAATTATTTTCTTCCACACCCCCCCCAGGGGACAATGTTCCCTTACCGTAAGCCCTCGAAGTTAATGTTAATTTTTAAAATCTATATGTGTCAAGATAGTTCTTTACCAACCCGTGTGTGCAATAGGAATTTTCAAAATGGGGTCCCACGGTAAATTTTTAGGGTCCCACTTTTTTGTAACGGTTTTGAAAACAAATGATAAATGTATGCATTATCCTGTTGTATCTCACACTCTATATTGTGTTTTGGAAAAAGGTTGTCATAAACAATACTTAATTCATTAAAAAAATAGTACAAAAGAAAACACATTTGAATGCTTATGTAAATGTATTCAGTTGTAAACATTCATTCACTTTCTTCTTTCCTTCATGGATCTAAACTTTACCGCTGCCAGTATGTTTTTCTATATTTTTATTTAATAAGTTGTACCGTATTTTTCGGAGTATAAGTCGCTCCGGAGTATAAGTCACACCGGCCAAAAGTGCATAATAAAGAAGGGAAAAAAACATATATAAGTTGCACTGGAGTATAAATTGCATTTTTGGGGGAAATGTATTTGATAAAACCCAACACCAAGAATAGACATTTGAAAGGCAATTTAAAATAAATAAAGAATAGTGAACAACAGGCTGAATAAGTGTACGTTATATGAGGCATAAATAACCAACTGAGAACGTGCCTGGTATGATAACGTAACATATTATGGTAAGAGTCATTCAAATAACTATAACATATAGAACATGCTATACGTTTACCAAACAATCTGTCACTCCTAATCGCTAAATCCCATGAAATCTTATACATCTAGTCTCTTACGTGAATGAGCTAAATAATATTATTTGATATTTTACGGTAATGTGTTAATAATTTCACACATAAGTCGCTCCTGAGTATACGTCGCACCCCGGCCAAACTATGAAAAAAACTGCGACTTGTAGTCCGAAAAATACGGTAGTTGTATTTATTTCAGTATAAAAGTGTAACAAGTTTTTTGCTTCGGTCATGAAATTATGATAATCGTGTGCCAGGGCATACATACATACACTATTTTATTTAACGCTTAAATCTCTAGAGTCTACATCAACGTCAGATCTATCCGTCAATTCTAAGTTTTTTGTTTTTTTTTATGTTGTTTTTTTGTTTGTTTGTTTTCTGCCCTTTTTGTCATAGAAAACTATGTTTATTTATGGCAAACACACAAAATATGCAAAATCTTGCACCAAAAATATTTTTCAAAGTAGAATATTTGATGTGAAGTAATCAAAGCCTTGGATAGGTCAATAATACCTAAAAACATTGATTTAGAATCAATATTATATTTTCAGCAATGACCGTTTTAAAGATGGGTTAGGCGTGGAAGAACCCCCTCAATTACATAAACAAATACACTCCAAAATATTGTAGAATGTTTTACAAGAAGAGTGGAAGCTGCAAGTTATATTTACAGCTTGCATATTTCTGTTACTTCCTGTTGTTGTAAATTTAGAGTCAAGTGGATAAGTTAGTCTAAATTTGGAGTCCTCGCTCTTCCCTTATGTTGCTTTTAGGCTGACAGGCTGGGTTCTCCTGAGGCTCTTTAACGGTTTCTTCTGGAGCATTCAGATCCACAAAGGCCAGCTGGAGATGGTCAAGAAAGCAGCAGCAGAGGTCAGGAGACAAATTATACTGTTACAGAGTATTTTAGGAGACAATAACAAGCCTCTTGTCTCGTCCGCGCAGCAGAACATGCCCATGGTCTTCCTCCCCGTACACAAGTCTCACATCGACTACCTTCTCATCACGCTCATCCTCTTCTGTCACAACATCAAAGCACCGCACATCGCCGCCGGAAACAACCTCAGCATCCCCATCCTCAGGTGAGGGGTGGCATCACGGTGATATTTACTCATGAGTACAGACAAACATCAAATCCCTTCTACCTGTTTCCGTTTATATTCTTCAGCACCCTCATCCGTAAACTGGGAGGATTCTTCATACGGCGGAAAATGGAAGAGTCCGGCGATGGGAAGAAAGACGTTTTGTACAGATCGCTCTTATACGCCGTGAGTTTTTAATCGGTTCAGAATCTAATAGGTCTTCCTTTTTTCCCGGCAGTATTAACTTCCTGGTGTCCCGATACTTTTGACCAAGTTGCTTGCAAACGTGTAACATTTGGTGGACTTCTAACCATGCAATCTTGTCATGATGATAACCATTTCCTTGGTCCCCACATTGTGTGCAAATCCACTTCCTGATACACAAAGTTGCATCTCATTTCAACAATGCCGTAGTCAATGTGGTGGATTGTAAATGCTAAGCTACTTGTAGCATTCCACAAACCTGCAAGATTGGAAAAATGTGCCCTGGATACAGCGGTCGGTCAGGATTAGTGGGTTTTACTAGTTTTATTTAATTGTGGCATTGGTGTGTAAGAAATGGAATACACACCACATTGTACTTTGCCCCGCCAAAATAAGTGTGTGTTTTCCTTTTAAGATAAGTGCTATCAGTTGAGAACATGTGTATGCATGCATGCGTGCCTGTGTGTGTGTGTAATAATGGCCTACTTTGTATCTACATGGACTTTCATTTGTCCCTATACTCAAGTCTTTTTTTACAGTATATCTTCTCAAGGATCTTCTGTAGAAAGTAAACTTGGATGTACTTTAGAGTAGTCAGCGTGCAGCTTGAATAGCAGTACTACATATATTTACTATTTACCGAAAATGACTCAACGCAGTAGTGTTGTCATAGTGAGAAGCAAGATAATTGACTAGTCACGTATGGTGATCTGAGGTTACATGAGTGCTACCAGTACTGATAGAGCTATGGTTCATTAAGAAACTGGAGTTTCAACATGTGTTTTGACATGGTGAAGGTAGTGCTACCAGTATTGATAGAGCTATGGTTCATTAAGAAACTGGAGTTTCAACATGTGCTGTGACATGTTGAAGGTAGCTTGATCCTCTCCCTTGAGAAACCGCATTAGCTGTTTTCCAACAAGATAAGGCACCCAAACACAACGTGCAACTTTCTTTCGACTATATTTGTGGGTTATTCTGCAGTCATAAGCCGCAGGCAAGCGTACTATTTTGTTATGCGCAATGTTTAGCCGTAACGTAACCAAGACGGACTACACAACAGGGGCAAACTTCTGCGAAAATTTGAGCCGCAAACCGAATCATACAAAAAGTGGGGCATACCAAAACAGGTACTACTGTACTGCTATTAGGGACAGGTACCTTTCACATTTGAACTGATACAGTACCAATTCCCGGTACCTGGTAATCGATACTGGTAGCCGTTTTTGCTACTTGTGTGTGTGTAATAATAAAGGTTTATTGTTTAAGGATAACATCTAATTTTTAATGTAACATTTACAACTGATTATGATAACTGTGTGATCCACTTGTTATATCTTGATTTTTTTTAATTACATTTCTCAGTCATTTCCAACTTTGCATGCAGTTGTAATTCCAAGACTTTAGAGGCCAAGAGTGTAGACACTATGGTGTTTTACCTCGCTAGGGAGTAGTCTTTGCCATTATTGTCGTTTTAGTCTTTTGTGAACATGTTTATACTTTTAAGTATTGTACTTAATACACATTTGCTGTTTGATTGTAACCTGCATCTTAGTTGTTTTGATTACCAAATTTGCAGGTGTTGACGCTATGTAAAATCGCTAATGCTAATCAATAGCATAAATATGGAAAAGCCAATGCAAAAGAGCATCTAGCTAGCACATTTTGGAAAAGTGAAGCCGTGCTTTACATTTTATCACGCGTACTTTAGCATTGAAAGTGTCAACCGAGAGGCAATTTGGCATAGTCTGCTCTTCGTGCTGCTTGAGTGATTCTATGCCTCCTCAGGTGTTTGAGCCTGCAGAGTCTGCAGCTGGATGTGACAACAAAGGTTCTGAAATATGGCACCGTATGATTTTACGTGAATTGATACCCGGTAGTACGGACGGAATTTGTTGCAAAAGTATGCAATTTGGTTACCAGTCCTAACTGCAATACAAGCTGTTCTAGCTCTTCTAAATAAAGTACATCCAAGTTTCATTTCCCTTAAATTGTGAGGGGTGTGTGCAATTTAGTGAGATGCTCTACTCAGTCTAATATATATGTGTATGTCTTGCAGAAATGGCTGCAAGCCAAACCAAAGAAAGCCTCATGAATGTAATTAAGGCCGCTAGTCTTGGCAGCTGAGGGTCTATTTAAGGACAAAGCATCTCCTGTGCAAAAGTCCCTAGACAGCAGGAGACGGCCTGCTGTAGCTACACAACACTGCATTGGCATGTTTCCAGCTCACTATACTCTCTCATGTTGAAGCGCCCCTACGGAAATGACTAACCTTTGACCTCTCCACGTAAACAACGTCTGCCTCTTTGCTGGCCTTCTGATGTAAAATGGTGTGTCCTCCAGTACACGGAGGAGCTGTTACGCCAGCAGCAGTTCTTGGAGGTTTACCTGGAGGGCACGCGCTCCCGCAGCGGCAAGCCGTCGACGGCGCGCGCGGGAATGCTCTCCATCGTGGTGGACGCACTGAGCACGGGCTCCATCGGCGACGTGCTGGTGGTGCCGGTCGGCATCTCATACGACCGCATCATTGAGGGCAACTACAACAGCGAGCAGCTGGTGAGGATTGTTTTGTTGTTTTAGGTGCGACTTTTGGAGGAAATGTTAGGATGTTGATGAAAATGTCTTCCAACGCGGACAGGGCAAGCCCAAGAAGAATGAGAGCCTGTGGGGGATAGCGTGCGGCGTCTTCCGAATGCTGAGGAAGAACTACGGCTGCGTCCGAGTAGATTTTAACCAACCCTTTTCTCTAAAGGTGAGAAGGCCATTTTCTGCTTCTTCCTACTCCTTTTCGGACATGTTGAACTGTGCAAATGTGACTCTAAACAAACCATAGCATTGATTTGTGTTGAATCAACTTATGAATTTTAGACTGCTTGTACCATCCTTATTTTAATTTTTTTGTGTGTTTTCATTCATTTAGTGTTTTTTTGTCAGTCCCTCCAGGAATTTGCGTTGTTACAATTGCGCCAATTCACACTAATTAAACCAATCCCAACGACTTATGCGTGGACTTTGTCCAACGACTTAAATTTTCCGTGCATTTTGGCCAATCAGCGTCATATTGGCTATTCTAATTTGTCACTGAGCCGCCTCCGATTGCGCATGTCAACTGCAGAACATATGTTTGTTTCTTGTGTAAATCAAGCAGGAACAACAATGTATAACAGTATATCAACTATTTATTGCTTATATGACACAATTGTTTTTATCCCCATAGCTCTGACCTACTTAAGGTTCCACCTACAACGTAAGCCTTCTGGGTAATGTGGTATATAAACATTTTACGTGTATTCATATAACTAATCCAATCCACTTTATTTATATAGCACATTTAAAAAAACAATAGAAGTTTCACAAAGTGCTGCACAGAAGTTAAGACTAGAAGAGTCAGTAATATAATACATTTGACTATAAAAAGAATAAGTACATCAAATACATCAGAGAAAATAAAATAGACTAAAATCACACAACTCTCATGCTGGTTTAAAAGCTAAAGAGTAAAAATATGGATTTAAAACTGATTAAAGAGGGAGCCGTCCGAATAGCAAGAGGGATATTGTTCCAAAGTTTTGGAGCCACAGCAGAAAATGCACGATCACCTCTGGATTTTAAATGGGTTTTTGGGACGACAAGAATAAACTGATCAGTTGACCTGAGACCTTGTGGGGGTGTACATTTTTAAAAGGTCTGACTAAGAAATGCTTTTCATATGCAATGCTAACCTAGAAAAAAGGCATCATTTAAATGACAGAAATGTTGAAGTGTCTCTTCTCGTCTCGCTATAGATTGCTCTCAACATTTTTCAGATGCTCTTAAAGTGGTGAGTGGTGGGGAATATGTTGGAATGTAAATGAATGCTTGGGACAAACATTCTTCAAGCCATACATGGAGATAGTCTGCAAATTGTGAAAGACATGACAGCAGACCGCGAACAATAACAAAGCCTCCTTTGTGTAATTATAATTGATTATTATAATTATTAGTTAACAGTGCAGTAATTTGACAATCAGCTCTGAGTATTTGATTTTAAATCTAGTTTCATCTAGTGCAGGCTATTCGACTGGCGCCCGAGGGGCCAAATCCGGCCCAGGAATGACACCATACTGGTCCAGAGACAAGCAAATTCATAAAAAGACAAGAGTGCTCCTGTTGTATAGAATAACTTGGACCACTGTAAACACATTGGCAGATCCTTGCATTGACATTTTAACCTTGCTAGCAAACATGGAACACACTCATGATTTACATAACTGAGGCGTTCCTCAAGGTACCATGAATTGATTAACGTGGACTCCGACTTAAACAAGTTGAAAAACTTATTTGGGTCTTACCATTTAGTGGTCAATTGTACGGAAAGGGAATAAGCGGTAGAAAATGGATGGATGGATGTACTGTACTGTGCAATCTACTAATAAAAGTCTCAATTAATCAATCAAAAACCTCTTTAAGTCTTCTCCTTTTTGGCAGTTAAACATTTTTGTCGCATTGTAATTTATGTAACTAAGGTGTTGCTGTCGCTTGTTTACTTCAAATGAAGTCATTAGGCATTTGTTTAACTACTTTAGTTATACTTGTGGTGTTCCTCAAGGTTCCATTTTAGGTCCTCTCTTTTTCATTATTTGCGCTATACAACTGGTGGCCCACTAGTTCAGTTCAAAAAACTTGTGAGAGACTCACATTTTTGCAGCAGAGTCTTAAAAACGTGAGTGCTGTCATAGAGGTGGTCTTGGACTAGGTTTTTTGCTGAGGGTCCTTAAAAACAGGACAGCGTCTTTTAACTCCAACTAAACTCAAATGTCTACTGATGGTTCTCCGGAATATACAAAATAAGAGTAATCGTGAAGAGAGAATTCCAGCCCCCCAGTCCTTAATCAGGATTTTAGTATACTAACTTTTAAAGTTAAAGTACCAATGATTGTCACACACACACTAGGTGTGGTGAAATTTGTCCTCTGCATTTGACCCATCCCCTTGATCACCCCCTGGGAGGTGAGGGGAGCAGTGAGCAGCAGCGGTGGCCGCGCCCGGGAATCATTTTTGGTGATTTAACCCCCAATTCCAACACTTGATGCTGATTGCCAAGCAGGGAGGTAATGGGTCCCATTTTTATAGTCTTTGGTATGACTCGGCCGAGGTTTGAACTCACAACCTACCGATCTCAGGGCGGACACTCTAACCACTAGGCCACTGAGTAGGTTTTCCGATGTTATCATGCTAATATTAGCGTGCTAACATTTTTTATGCTAGCATTTTAGTTCATTTGATTCGTTTAAACTTAAACACCATGATTTTTAATACCTGGCGCCATCTTAAAAGAATGCTAACTTTTCCTATGTTATCATGCTAACATCAGCATGCTGACATTTTATGCTAGCATTTCAGGTCATTTTGATCATTTAAACTAGGAATTCATGGATTTTTGAGCCTTGTCTCCATCTTGCAAGAATGCTAACGGTTCCCATTACAACAAGCGAATTTTTGTATGCTAATGTTTTATGCTAGATATATAGCTTTAATCAACCCCGGCCAGAAATTCACAGCACATATAGAAAGCCGGTCTATAAAAATTGCCTTCATAAAACATCCATCCATCCATCCATCTTCTTCCGCTTATCCGAGGTCGGGTCGCGGGGGCAGCAGCCTAAGCAGGGAAGCCCAGACTTCCCTCTCCCCAGCCACTTCGTCCAGCTCCTCCCGGGGGATCCCGAGGCGTTCCCAGGCCAGCCGGGAGACATAGTCTTCCTCGTGGCCTCCTACCGGTCGGACGTGCCCTAAACACCTCCATAGGGAGGCGCTCGGGTGGCATCCTGACCAGATGCCCGTACCACCTCATCTGGCTCCTCTCGATGTGGAGGAGCAGCGGCTTTACTTTGAGCTCCCCCCGGATGGCAGAGCTTCTCACCCTATCTCTAAGGGAGAGCCCCGCCACCCGGCGGAGGAAACTCATTTCGGCCGCTTGTACCCGTGATCTTGTCCTTTCGGTCATAACCCAAAGCTCATGACCATAGGTGAGGATGGGAAACGTATGAAACATGGCCCCCAAAAACAATTACCGGTAGGTTGAATATCACCAATTTAGTGTCTACTTTTAAAAAAATCATTGTTTTATTGGATTTTTAATATATAGAATAGAATAGAATGGACTTTATTGTCATTATATCTGCATATAACGAGATTTAGGACTCCAATTTAAGGTGCGGTAATGGAAACAAATATGGAATAAAAATAAATCACACAAGGACAGTCCAGAAATACAATTAAACATATGTCAAATGTTCTTTTTTCCGCCCCCAAATAAGTGCCCCACAAAAATTGTACATAAAATGACATAAAAAATAAACTAGAAAACAAAATGCATCAGTCAAATAAGTACAGGCAAATATTGACATGAAGCCACAGACAACTGCACTCCTGAATGTCCCCAACACGGTGCAGCAATACACAAAAGCAGACAAAGGGCTCATCGATTATCTACCTTTTAATTGGTTAAATTTGAAATCAGTCACTTTTACATATTTTAGGAAACCACCCCATACTTCCTGAAACTTCACAGAACAACCGTTCAATGTCAGCCTAATTTTCTCCAGTTTGAGAATATACATACGTCGTTAATCCAGCGGGTGTGCAAAGAAGGCGCTGTTGCCTTCCAAATTAGCACAATGAGTCTTCTTGCCAACAAAATAGTGAATGTTACGAGTTTCTTTTTGCACTTGCTAAAGGAAGATGACTGAGGTGCTACCCCAAATAGTCCGCTTAGAGGATTTGGTTCGATCTTTTTGACAATTAGCAAAGACAAAGTATTAAACATTTCAGTTCAATAACTGCACAGGGATGGGCAGAGCCAAAACATATGTATTGAGTTAGCTGGAGAATGTTGACACGGATCACATAATACAAATATTAAGTCATACATCTTAGCCAGTCGGACATTGGTATAATAAGTACGATGTATTAGCTTGCATTGAATAAGGCTGTGTCTAGCACAAATAGAAGACTTATGAACTCTACTTAAAATCTCTGTCCAGCTATCCTCAGATAGAATCACTCCTAAGTCACTCTCCTAAAGTGACTTAATTTAATTCAGAGACTCTGGGCGTAAATTACAAATGTTATTGTAAATGCATGTAATTGGTCCTTTTAAAGTCTGAAGTCGTGTCAAAAAAGCATCTAAAACTGTGTCTGTAGATAAGTTTGGAAACCTGGTAAAAGTATTATGAACAAAACTGCGGATCTGTAGATATCTAAGAAAGTGTTGATTAGGGAGTGAAAATGTATCACAAAGTTGCTGGAAACAGGCAAAAGTGCTGTCAATGTATAAATCTTTAATGCTGTTGATCCCCAGACGTGTCCATCCTTAAAGGCACTATCAACAAGAGAGGGAGGGAGGGAAAGTATGATTAGCAGTGATGGGTGCAAGACTAGAAATAGCGCTTTAACTGAACCCAAATTCTGAATGAGGTTTTTACTATTTTATTTTTTGTAAAAGACGACATAAAAGAGTGGATGGGAGAGTGAACCAGAGCCCTAAGAGATACTGGTTTAGTTGAGTTAGCCTCCATCTAATGTCTGGTATAAAACAAGTCAAACATCAATACAGTGTTTGTTTTCCAGTTTTTGTTGAAATCTTGTGCTTTTTTCCAAATTAAAGGCTTACTGAAATGCGATGTTCTTATTTAAACGGGGATAGCAGGTCCATTCTATGTGTCATACTTGATCATTTCTCGATATTGCCATATTTTTGCTGAAAGGATTTAGTAGAGAACATAGATGATAAAGTTCGCAACTTTTGGTCGCTGATAAAAAAAAGCCTTGCCTCTACCGGAAGTAGCAGACGATATGCGCGTGACGTCACAGGTTGTGGAGCTCCTCACATCTGCACATTGTTTACAATCATGGCCACCAGCAGCGAGAGCGATTCGGACCGAGAAAGCGACGATTTCCCCATTAATTTGAGCGAGGATGAAAGATTCGTGGATGAGGAAAGTGAGAGTGAAGGACTAGAGGGTAGTGGGAGCGATTCAGATAGGGAAGATGCTGTGAGAGGCGGCTGGCACCTGATATTCAGCTGGGAATGACTAAAACAGTAAATAAACACAAGACATATATATACTCTATTAGCCACAACACAACCAGGCTTATATTTAATATGCCACAAATTAATCCCGCATAACAAACACCTCCCCCCCTCCCGTCCATATAACCCGCCAATACAACTCAAACACCTGCACAACACACTCAATCCCACAGCCCAAAGTACCGTTCACCTCCCCAAAGTTCATACAGCACATATATTTCCCCAAAGTCCCCAAAGTTACGTACGTGACATGCACATAGCAACACGCACGTACGGCCAAACGATCAAATGTTTGGAAGCCGTAGCTGCATGCGTACTCACGGTACCGCGTCTGCGCATCCAACTCAAAGTCCTCCTGGTAAGAGTCTCTGTTGTCCCAGTTCTCCACAGGCCAAAGGTAAAGCTTGACTGTCATCTTTCGGGAATGTAAACAATGAAACACCGGCTGTGTTTGTGTTGCTGCAGCCGCCTGCAATATACCGGTTCCTACAGCTTTCTTCTTTGCTGTCTCCATTGTTCATTGAACAAATTGCAAAAGATTCACCAACACAGATGTCCAGAATACTGTGGAATTTTGCGATGAAAACAGACGACTTAATAGCTGGCCACCATGCTGTCCCAAAATGTCCTCTACAATCCGTAACGTCACGTGCCGGCGTCATCATACCGAGACGTTTTCAGCAGGATATTTCGCGCAAAATTTAAAATTGCACTTTAGTAAGCTAACCCGGCCGTATTGGCATGTGTTGCAATGTTAAGATTTCATCATTGATATATAAACTGTCAGACTGCGTGGTTGGTAGTAGTGGGTTTCAGTAGGCCTTTAAAGTTACAAGGAACAGTTAAAACATGGATAACAAATGCATACAATCACAAGTTGATTCAATGTTCTTAAAAACAAATAAGCCTCAAAACATTGCGACTTTTGCCGCAACTTCCTGGAAAAGTTGCTGCAAATTCAGACATTTTCGGCTGCAAGTGTCACAAAAAACCTAGCGAAATCCTGGAGGGACTAAGAAGTGCTTGCTTTTGCTGTGTATATAAAGCATGATTATAATAGCTATTAATGTGTTGCACATAGGAATACCTGGACAGCCAGAGAAGCCGCCACATTCCGTTACCAGTCTCCCTGGAGCACGCCTTGATGCCCATCATTATAGATGCGCAGTAAGTATTGCGCAACAATAAAATTCCTAAAATAAAATATGAACAGCCCAGCTCCCTCACAGCAGGCTCTGTCATTTGACATTTGTGCACAGCACTTGAGTTGACATTAGAGGGAGTCACTTCAGTTCACAGCGCTCCTCCTTCCCCCTCCGAATAAACTAATAACAGTTACACAATACTACACCGCTGAGTGCAGCTGCCATGTTATGTTTTGTTTCCCTTATTTGGCCACACGAGAAAGGCAAAATATTAGCTCTTGCTCGGACGCGGTGCATTGCAAAGCGCCATAACAAAAATTGTTGTCGGCCCGCAGGCCAGACGCTCAGCTGTTTGATCACCGGGAGGAGGAGGCCCAACAAGACAGAGAGCTTCCTGAAGACCTCTGTCGACGACAGCTCATCAACAACCTTGCCAAGCACGTGCTTTTCAGTAAGGAGCCCGTTTTAATCGCACAAAGTGTACACACAGCACCGGCGCTTTTAGCAGCAGCAGCGGATACGGCTTCTCCCCTGCTCATTCATCTGCATTCTCCTACACTTGCCCACTTTTCTTCCTCACCCTTATCCCCACAGCCAATCACAAGGCCTCCATGGCATGGCATGTTGTTTTCAGCCAATAGGAGGAAGGGGAGGGGCCCAACGAGGGGTTGGAATGCAGCACCGGTGCCTTTTCATCCCTTCAAATGTGCTATGCTTTCAACGACCTGGAGTAACCCCTCGCTCGTCATCACTCCCTCGCTCCATACAACCTGCTTAACCACTAATCATACACATTTTTGCATTCATAATCATCGGAAACACATGACTTAATTGCACTATATTGCATTGTTCATTATTCTTTGTATCTTCCCCCACAGCAGCTAACAAGTCCTCTGCCATCATGTCCACCCACATTGTGGCCTGTTTGCTGCTCTACAGACACAGACAGGTAGAGTCTGGCAATTTTACATTTACACACTTTATCATTTTCTATCACTTTTTTCAATATTTATTTGAATTCATCCACCTCCCCTGCCCTTGTCCGTGCTTCACACTGCCCAAGGTGAAACAAATGTCACATATTTCTGCCTGGTAATCAAGTTAAGTACCAACAGGTGCTGCTGTTTTACTCGTTAGCACCCCCTGCTGGTGCTTTGGTGCATGTGTACGTGTGCCATGCTGTGATTAAAGCTGGTTTAAAGCACAACTAAGACTAGCTTTGATTGGCAGCAGGCAATAATTGGAAACATTACAGTGTTTTTTTACGGTGGAACGTAGATTCACCATCCCCTCTTTTTGCAAACTTTTTTAGTTACAATTAGACCGAGCCAAATAATATGCCTTTGTGTGTGAACCATTTCTCTGTGTACAAACGCTTCATTTATTAATTTTGTGCTTGCTCGTATTGAAGAGATAGACAAAGCCACTTTCGTATCACAGCAGGTTTTAAATTGTGATGACACCGGATTTTTCTTGAAAAAGATGCCAAAATGTACTTCTATCACAGCGGAGTAGAAGGGACTATCTCTCGTTCAGTGGTGTCTCTTGCAAGAGCACACACACACCGCCCCTCCACCCGCCGTACTACCCTCTCTGTCTACTCCTCTCTTTTCTCTCGTCAGCTTCAGATGACATTAAAAGTAGATTTTACTTTTTAAAATGTTTATTATTATAGCAATATGGTGGATAAAGTTAAGGATTTTTGTGATTTGATGTGACAGTTTAGCTTGCAATTGCTGTTTTGTCTTGTTGATATGGAGATAGTTGATCCATCACCTCCTTGTCATGTTTGTTTGTTATACTGTACTATATAGCACTTTGTATTGTGCTCAAAGTGTACAAACATTTACTAAAATAAGAACTTTTGTCGAGGCTGTGTAACCCATTATTCATATTTAATATGATTCCTATGGAGAAATGTGCTTCACTATACAAACTTTTCGATTTACGAACCCCGTTGAGGTTCCACTGTATATTCCCAGGTTCTACTATTAATCACTTTTAGGCGAAAAATGTTCATCAAAATGATGTCCTGGTTCATACACTTTCTTGCTTGTATTACAATTGATCACTCATTGATGACTTTCTATTTGGACACACTGCAAACAACCCAAGTCTGTGTTTGTAGAGCGTCACTGAATGCACCACATTTTTATGGTAAGTGTTGCCAAACAATCAAGGGTAATATGGGGCTTACTGGCTGTCCTCAGTAGTTTTGTATATAGCCTGGTCTTGCACTGGCACCTTTTGGCAGTAATGGAATTTGCTCGCGCTAACAGCTAATTTAAATGTACTTTGGGCGCTTTGATTGCCTCATTGATTAATTCCATTTAACATTCCCTGCCAATGTAAAGGGGAGGAAGGGCGAGCAGGCAGTTCGCCAAAACACATAAGGCACATAAGGAGAGTCACGATAGTGTGACATAAAACTGTCTCGCGTGATTGCACAGACCTAAACAAAGTTCTGTCAGTGCAAAGTTTATTTTTAATTTAAATGAAATATCTTGTATTTGCAGTATATTCGAATGAATATAAGATGAAAAGGATATGCAAATCCTTGTATTCTGGGATTTCTTTACGATTTACATAACGTGCCAACTTCACTGGTTTTGGGTTTTGTATTTTAGTCAATAAAATCCCACAAAACGAACTAATTTGTCTTCCTGGCAGTCAACCCCTCCAGATCCAATCACAGGATTTAGAGAAAGGAAAGGGTGAGCAGAGCCCACGAAGGAGCCTCCACATTGGATGACGCTATATACAGTGAAGCACGTGCAAGGTGCGAACTTGTTTGCCGTAAAGCACGGCTGCCAAACACCCACCTGGAAATATTGCGATACCTGCGCTTGCTGTTACAGCATATACTGCTAAAATATATTATACTCTCACTATTATGTTAGATCCACTATGGACTGGACTTTCACAATATTATGCTAGACCCACTCGACGTCCATTGCATCCGGTCTCCCCTAGAGGGGTGGGGTGTCAGCCACATCTGCGGTCCTCTCCAAGGTTTCTCATAGTCATTCATATTGATATCCCACTGGGTTGTGAGTTTTTCCTTGCCCTTATGTGGGCTCTGAACCAAGGATGTCTTTGTGGCTTGTGCAGCCCTTTGAGACACTTGTGATTTAGGGATATATAAATAAACATTGATTGATTGATAAAAGAGGAAATCGTAGGAAGAGAAGGAAGACAGTGTACGTCTAAAAAACAAACAAAGAAGAGCCAAAACCCGAATAAATAATGGTCCGTGTATTCAAGTAGAAGGGCATTGCGGGCTAGTCTTGAGGGCGTTGCTAGGTTGGTAGAGCGGTTGTGCCAGCAACTTAAGGGTTTCAGGTTCAATTCCCGCTTCCACCATCCTAGTCACAGCCGTTGTGTCCTTGGGCAAGACACTTGACCCACCTGCTCCAGGTGCCAACCACACTGCTTTAAATGTAGCTTAAAGATGTAGATAATGGGTTTTCAATATGTAAAGCACTTTGAATCACTAGAAAAAAAGTGCTATATAAATATAATTCACTTACACTCTTGGACTAACTTTGGACGCACAAGTGGCTGTTTTCCTTCTAGACAGGTAATCTAATATTCCATTTTCCTATATTTTGTATGTATCCTTTTGCGTGGCGATCTGTATGTTACTGATGGTCACACGATTGCTGTTCCGTGTATTGTAAGCAGAGATAGTTTGTGGTTTTAGCAATTAGATTTTTGCTAAATCTTGTATAATATATGGCGATATTACAGCTTAGCAACATAAATTAGTAGTTCATAGTCAGAGTTTTAAAAAAAACACGTACCGTATTTTTCGGACTGTAAGTTGCAGTTTTTTTCATAGTTTGGCCGGGGGTGCGACTTATACCCAGGAGCGACTTATGTGTGAAATTATTAACACATTACCGTAAAATATCAAATAATATTTTTTAGCTCATTCACGTAAGAGACTAGACGTATAAGATTTCATGGGATTTAGCGATTAGGAGTGACAGATTGTTTGGTAAACGTATAGCATGTTCTATATGTTATAGTTATTGGAATGACTCTTACCATATATGTTACGTTAACATACCAGGCACGTTCTCAGTTGGTTATTTATGCCTCATATAACGTACACTTATTCAGCTTATTCAACGTACACTTATTCAGCCTGTTTTTTGTATATTTATTTTAAATTGCCTTTCAAATGTCTATTCTTGGTGTTGGGTTTTATCAAATACATTTCCCCAAAAAATGCGAGTTATACTCCAGTGCGACTTATATATGTTTTTTTTCCTTCTTTATTATGCATTTTCGGCCGGTGCGACTTATACTCCGGAGCGACTTAAACTCCGAAAAATACGGTACCTGTGACGGCGACATTTATTTTTTGCAACAAAATACAATCTAGGGGATCCTTCAATGCAACTTCAAACTGTCAACAACCTATGCGTGTGCACGTACAGCGCTCGTGCGAGATTTTGTGCACTTCCAGAGAGGAGGAGACTGGGAGGGACTATCAGCGAGGTGCGCAGAGTAGGGGGCGGGATTTACAGTTTGAATTCTGCCTGGTGGCACAAGATTTAACTATCCCAGCTTTAATTTAAAAGCGCATCAGGAGGTTGCCCACAGCCACACCCATTCATGCCAATGTTTTAATTCACACCTGACAACTGTAGGAAGCTGTACGTCAGTCGAATGTGTGGTTTGCGTTTCAATGTACAGCGTTGTTCGTGTAACAGTGAACTTGTCTCCGCCGCAGGGTGTGGCGCTGTCCAAGCTGGTGGAGGACTTCTTCAACATGAAGGAGGAGATCCTGTCGCGGGACTTCGATCTAGGCTTCTCGGGCAATTCCGAGGACGTGGTGATGCGGGCCCTGCACCTCCTGGAGAACTGCATCGCCGTCACCAGCAGCGCCAACCGCAACGGCGAGTTCACCATCGCGCCCAGCCCGACGGTGCCAGCGCTCTTCGAGCTCAACTTCTACAGCAACGGCCTGTTCCACGTCTTCATTCCCGACGCCATCATCGGTACGTCGTCTCCTCTTGACTCCTCAGGGGTTCCGCCCATACTTGCCAACCTTGAGACCTCCGAATTCGGGAGATTGGGAGGGCGTGGTCGGGGTGGGCGTGACCGGGGGGCTGGGTTAAGGAGTTAAGAGTATATTTATAGCTAGAATTCACTGAAATTCAAGTATTTCTTATATATATAAATATAGTACAGTACACAGTAATGAAAACACAGTTGTTCTACTAACTGTACTGAACTTGCTGCTTACTTAAAAAAAAAAAAAATAACACTTACCTTTCACTATTTGAGTAGCCTTTGTTCTGCCATTTGAGTACTTGCGAGCGATCTCTGAATCCGGGAACATATCCTTCACGGATTTGTTGAAAACATCCGCAAATGAGAACGGGATGTTTCTTGCAGCTATCAGCATAGCCATCTTTGTCTCGGCATATGTTGCACCCTCGGGTCTCCATTTAGCGAGGTGGCCCATAATACTGGGCTGTGACCGATGCTGCGTTGCCGCCGCCTTGTGCTTCTCTGACCATTCATGAGCGACTATATCCATTCGGCCACCGTGTTATGGGTTATAGATAAACCTATGGATAACGGAGACATATATAATAGTCTCCTTTTCAGGTGAGAGAGGACGCTAAAGGCAGTGCCTTTAAGGCACGCCCCCAATAGTTGTCCGGCTGGAAATTTTGGACATTACTACTTGCCGTAGTTTTGAAGCAATGCATGATGGGAATCCGGATGTTGTGTGTCAGTGTATTAACGTGCCAGCTGGAATAAACACACGCTGAGAAATAGCTCCGTGCCTGCCTACTTTATGGGTTATAGATAAAGCTATGGATAACGGAGACATATATAATACTCTCCTTTTCAGATGAGAGAGGACGCTAAAGGCAGTGCCTTTAAGGCACGCCCCCAATAATGTTGTCCGGCTGGAAATCGGGAGAAATTCATGAGAATGGTTGTCCCGGGAGATTTTCAGGAGAGACACTGAAATTCGGTAGTCTCCCGGAAAATTCGGGAGGGTTGGCAAGTATGGGTCCGCCCCCCCTGTCATCGCTGATGCGGACTTGTATTTATTTGCGTGCAGCCTGCAGCATCCTGTCACTGCAGCGAGAGCAGGTGGTGGAATCAGAGTCGGGTAAGCCGGCGAGCGGCGCCGCCGGCTTCCCTCTCAGTCAGGAGAAGCTCATCCGCAAAGCCGCCGGCCTCTCACACTTCCTGGTCAATGAGGTGACCGTGGCCTCTGTAAGTTCTTGTCTGGATAGCTCAGGACTTGCACAAAATGAGCACATCATATAGCAGAAATATGATAGTAGTGTGACATCGTACAATGTTGCTAATTATCACAAGAAGAAGAGAATTGGCGCTTTTTGTCTTTTTCCCATTCCGTCCTTAACTCCATCTACCCTTCCACAACGACAGTATAACAAAAACACAAAGCATATTGAATGTAACTGTTTAATGTTGATTTTGACCCAGGTATGTGTTATTATTTTGATTCATTGGCTTTTTATGATTTAAAACGATGTAAAACATCAAAATTGTGTGCCATTCTATGCAGAAATATTGTTATTTATACTCAAATGTAGCATGTAGGCTATTTTTTGATATTGTAAAAATAAAATAAATTATTTGTTAACCGCTTTTGGGTACATTCAATTTTAATGATATCATAGCCAAACAGGACAAAAACGGCAAATTTTTTGTTTTTTTTAAAACTTTTTTTTCTCAAATTGATCAAACTCCAGTCCGAAACAAAAATATCCAAAACATTTATTTTTATTTTTTTTAACCCTTTTAAAGGTGTTTTGATCAGATGGCATCACAGGTAACATATGTTATGTAAATGTTCACAAATTAAATATTGTGACTTAATTTAAACAAAAGAACCTCAAAGAGTTTAAATAAATAAAAACATTATGTTTCTGTATTTTATTATTTATGTGGGGCACAACAAATCAAAAATAGAATAAGAAAAATAGTATTCTCAATACAATATTTTAATTTGTAAAAAAAACTAATGAAATTTAAAAAGAAACATTTTGTGTGTCCAGGAAGAAGCAAAGTTTATAATTTATTGCCCTATCACTCACTGTAGTAATCTAATTCTTGGTCAACAATGCAATACATACATAATTACCAGATATATAAAAAATTTTTTAAACATTCTACAAAATGTTCAAGCATAAAAATGGCTGAATAAACTAAAAATAACAATACTAGAGAAGTCGTGGTTATTAGATGAGACCAAACCACGTCACGCTGTTCAGTATCCTGGCTACCGATTAGCTGAGCCTCAAGCAGCATTATGGTGCTATATTGGATTAAAAGACTATAGGTGCCTCAAGGGTGTTATTTCATGTTTGGAGGGCTCTCCTAATGTTGAAAAATGTATGTAGAAGGTAATAAATTGTTTTTTTTAAAATACTCTACCTAGTAAAATATTTGATTCATAATTGATGATTCCTACTTTGTGGAAATTCATCTATTGCAGTCATGTTCGGAACCAATTAACAATGATGAACGGGTAGCACTGTTTGGATTTGGGTATTATCGAATAACTGCTAGTGTTTTGTACATCTGTGAAAGAATTGGACATTGAAATTTTTTAATTTAACTTGAAAAAAAAAAAAAAAACGTATAAAAATTAATGTGTTATTGAATAACAAAACCTATTTTACGGCCAAAATACAGCAAAAAAGGACAAAGTTCCCTTAGGATAAATAAAATATAATATAAAAAAACAATTGCGCCAATTTGCTTTGTCACCGTGCAGAGCTAAAATGCATCTTTAATATACAAAGTGTATCAATACTTCAGTATTTATTCTTTTTATTGTACTGACTGTGTGTTTTTATGATTCCTAACTGGGCCATTGAATAGCGGAATTCAACTAATTTGCATTCTCTGTGTCCCTCAGCCCTGTCAGACTGTTTACCAGGTTTTCCACGACGCAGTGACCCGCCTCATCCAATATGGAGTCCTCTACGTGGCGGAGGTCCGTTTCAATGCAGAAATTGTGTTGAGTGGTTTTCGGTGGATATTAAATCCATACAAGTTGTATACTGACTACTCTAAAGTACAAAACCCAAAACCAGTGAAGTTGGCACATTGTGTAAATGGTAAATAAAAACAGAATACAATGATTTGCAAATCCTTTTCAACCTATATTCAATTGAATAGACTGCAAAGACAAGATACTTAACGTTCGAACTGGAAAATTTTATTTTTTGCAAATGTTACCTCATTCGGAATTTAATGCCTGCAACATATTTCAAAAGTGGCAAAAAAGAAAGAAAGTTGAGGAATGCTCATCAAACACTTATTTGGAACATCCCACATGTGAACAGGCTAATTGGGAACAGGTGGGTGCCATGATTGGGTATAAAAGCAGCTTCCATGAAATGCTCAGTCATTCACAAACAAGGATGAGGCGAGGGTCACCACTTTGTCAACAAATGCGTGAGCAAATTGCCCAACAGTTTAAGAACAACATTTCTCAACCAGCTATTGCAAGGAATTTAGGGATTTCACCATATACGGTCCGTAATTTCATCAAAAGGTTCAGAGATTTTGGAGAAATCACTGCACGTCAGCGATGATGTTACGGACCTTCCATCCCTCAGGTGGTACTGCATCAAAAAGCGACATCAATGTGTAAAGGATATCACCACATGGGCTCAGAAACACTTCAGAAAACCACCGTCAGTAACTACAGTTCGTCGCTACATCTGTAAGTGCAAGTTAAAACTCTACTTTGCAAAGCGAAAGCCATTTATCAACAACACCCAGAAATGCCGCCGGCTTCGCTGGGCCTTAGCTCATCTAAGATGGACTGATGCAAAGTGGAAAAGTGTTCTGTGATCTGATGAGTCCACATTTCAAATTGTTTTTGGAAACTGGACTTTGTGTCCTACGGAACAAAGGAAAAGAACCATCCAGATTGAACTAGGCGCAAAGTTCAAAGCCAGCATCTGTGATGGTATGGGGGTGTATTAGTGCCCAAGGCATGGGTAACTTACACATCTGTGAAGGCAACATTAATGCTGAAAGGTACATACAGGTTTTGGAGAAACATATGTTGCCATCCAAGCGAAGTCTTTTTCATGGACGCCCCTGCTTATTTCAGCAAGACAATGCCAAGCCACGTGTTACATCAACGTGGCTTCATAGTAAAAGAGTGTGGGTACTAGACTGGCCTGCCTGTAGTCCAGACCTGTCTTCCATTGAAAATGTGAGGCGCAATAGGAAGCCTAAAATACCACAACGGAGACCCCGGACTGTTGAACAACTTAGGCTGTACATCAAGCAAGAATGGGAAATAATTTCACCTGAAAAGCTTAAAAAAATTGGTCTCCTCAGTTCCCAAAGGTTTACTGCAATGTGTTGCTGCCATTAAATTCTAAGTTAATGATTATTTGCCCAAAAAAAAGTAGTTTCTCAGTTTGAACATTAAATATCTTGTCTTTGCAGTCTATTCAATTGAATATACGTTGAAAAGGATTTGCAAATCATTGTATTCTGTTTTTATTTACAAATTACACAACGTGCCAACTTCACTGGTTTTGGGTTTTGTATACCATTGAGAAGATATTACAAGAAATGCTTGCTGAGATGTCAATATTAATGTGTGCGTGTTGCAGGAGGACCAAGAGGAACTGAGCCCCAGTCCCACGGACGAACCTTGGCCTAAAAAGTTCCCAGAGCCGCTCTCCTGGCGGAGCGACGAGGAGGATGAAGACAGCGACTTTGGAGAGGAGCAGCGTGATCGCTACCTAAAGGTTCGTACTCTTTTTAACATCCGTATCCTCATACTGCTCTCGTCTTTTTTTACCTTTCCTTGTTTACAGGTGAGCCTCTCTGAGGAGCACCAGGACTTCTTTGTGTTCCTGCAGCGGCTGCTCAGCCCTGTGCTGGAGGCCTACAGCGGCGCCGCCATCTTCGTGCACAGTTTGTGTCAGCCCATGGCCGAGTCGGAATACACGCAGCGGCTCTTCAGATACCTGCTGACCCGCACCGAGAAGAGAGTGGCTGCTTATGGTGACTCGCTTACGGTTCCTCACCTAACACGTTCATTTCAAACAGCCTGAGGAAGAAATAAAGGAAAATGTCAGTTTGGTTTAAAGGCAAAATTAATAGATCTTTGGGGGGGGAACCCTACAAAAAAGGATAGGCTCCAACCATACAATATTTTTAGGGCATTGGTTGAATGGTAAACCCAGTTATATTTTAACGCAAATCCAGATGTAGGTGCATATATGAGCACATTTCCCCAGTTTCTATCATTGCAAGAGGGCACATGTACGTATTGTGATCCTTGAGTACACTTGAACCCGACATTGCTAGCCAGATACGCATTTTTCATTTTGAGGTTCAGTTTTCTAAAGCTGTGCATAGGTGGAGTAAAAAAACTTTCGGCCTATCTGAGCGCTGTTTTTTTTCCATTGTGCAGCCCCTCTTTGCAATTGCTTTGTGCTTTCAATTCAGTCCTCCAGGGGAAGTACACATAACATTTCTTCAAGGTTGGCAGATCTTAAATTTGCAGAACTTTTACTGATAAGAACAAATTGTAAAAACTTTAGGAAATATCGCAAAATAATTTGAACTTGATATAAAAATAAGTAAATATATATAATATATATATATATATATATATATATATAAGTATGTGTATATATATAAGTGTTTATATATATATATATATATATATATATATATATATATATATATATATATGTTATACAAAAATACTATACAAAACAATTTTTTAAAAATGTTACTCTAGGGAAGGATTTTTTTTTCCTAAAATATATTTTTTTACATTCAATTTCAATATTTTTGTTTCACATTCTTTCATATATCAACGATACACTGGGAATAATTGTAGTGCATTAGAATAGCGCCAAGGCGAAAATGTCCTCAGGGAGTTAAGAGTGTATTAAAATATTGTGGATTTTTTAAAACTTTTTTTTTTGCTCAGATCTCTTTTCAATTGAGTCCCAAAAAACACTCATGTCATATTTTCTTTTAATACCTTTAAATGCCCATTTGACCTAATTATGTCAGGGTTTTTTTGCTGAAGTGTTGCCATAAAATGAAAATTCGTTTTTTTACAAATCTTATGTATATTTAGGCCGAGTCTTTACCTCAGTACCCAAAACTTTTAATATTTATTTTATGATATATGAAGTCATTTTTTTGCACATTTTTCACCCAAAAAAATACTTAGATCAAATGGGCATTCAAAGGGTTAAAATAAATTAAAAAAATTAAATGTTTACTGTGTTTTATTTAGGACTGAAGTTGATTGAGAAATTTGAGCAAAAAAAGTATGAATCTAAAATAATTTGTATATGGTTTTAACTCCCTATGGATTTTTTCGTACTGGCGCTACTCTATTGCTATTACCAGTAAATAATGCATTCCAAGAAACTGGTCATTATAGGTTTATGTAATAAGGGTTTTTTGTTTTCAGGTGAAAGTGCGACGCATTACTTGGTGAAGAACACAGTGAGGACTTTCAAAGAACTTGGGGTAACATTTAAAATAGACCACCAAAAAAGTAAAACGGGCAAATCAAACCGACCTATTTTTGTTTTTCCTTCAGGTTCTCAAGGAGAGACGAGAGAACCGTGTGACAACGCTGGAGCTGAGCGCCACTTTTCTACCTCAGGCCAACCGCAACAAACTCCTGCACTACATTTTAGGCTTCACGCTGCTGTGACCTGAACAGGCCTCAGTCAAGCTCCCTCCAATAAAAGGGCTTCCACTGGCGACTGATCCCAGGTGCTAAACACTGCGGACTGCTTTACCAGGAAGTGCCTTTGCTTAAAAACAACTACAAAACACTACTTTGCCTACTTTGGTTCCTGCATACCTTTTTAATCTAGTAAGAGTAAGAATCAGTTTGAATCCAAACAAAGCAAGCTGCCTTACATGTACACAAGTAAGTCATAAACATTCGCCATTGACCACAGTAATCAGCAAACATTGATAGTATGTAGTCATAGTGCACTTGTTCCATGTGCATCTTAAGAGCATTCAGTGCTTATGGGGCGACAGCAGAAACTTTTCAATCATAACTGTCATGGAAAGTAAAAAAAAAAATAACTATAAGCCTTCTGGACCAGTTGCAAAGTGAAGTGTCTTACAGGGAAAGCAATACATGTGACATTTCACCATAATGTTTCGGTATTATGAATGTGCTGTATCTTTGGAGTTGTTTACTCTGAAATAGTTGTGCAGAATCTGCGAAGACAAATATTTGTTTACCGTCGGTTTTTTTTTTTTCCTTACCCCAGACACAATGGCTGTAAAATCTGAATTGTATACAGGTTTAGAATCAAAATGTAGGATACGAACAGTATAAAGGTCAAAGTAAGTCACTAATGGGGGAGATGCTATTGTTGTATTTGAAGGCAATGAAATTGTTGACAAACATAGATGTTTATTGAATCTTTAAACTTGCATGTGTTCATGCAGAACTTCCAAGTCTGTGAATGATGGAAATTGTAGATAATTAGGAGCATGTCAAAGGACATAAAAAATAAATAGGACGTACAGGCAGGGTGATAATTTAAGTGAATGCTGAAGTTGGATATTTGTCAAGATAATGCCACTCTTATGTACTGTATTGCATGTTTGTTGACACTTTACTGTAGTACAGGGGTGTCCAAAGTCTGGCATGGGGTTTTTATTGGCTATTTAAAAGAAAAACCTTAATACAGCCAAGGAAGATTATGGCCAAGCTGAAAAGTTTTAATCAAACTCACAGTGGTAAATTCCTTTGTCACATGTTAACACAAATTTTAATATATTTAGCTATTTTACCAAAATATGATCAATGTATCCTTCAGTTTTGGACGCCCCTGCTGTAGACACTACTTAATTTCTTGAATTGTACTTTACAGTCCAAATGTGAATTATTTAGCTGAGAAGGAACCTGCTGAATGTATCTGACCCCCTTGAAAAAGTCGTTGTGATTGTAATTGACTTGGTACAAAATGTGTGGACAAAAGTATTGGGACTCCTCGCCATGACTTCTACAGGAATATAAAATGAAAGGTCAAGTGTAAACTAAGAGGTCCCTACTGATTATTGAATCAAGATGTGTGTCTAAATACTTTTGTCTAATAAACTACATGAGTTGTTAGGAGTGATTGAACAAACACACACAGCTCAGTAAATAGGGGTTCTAAATGCCTGAGCAGGTGTCTTTTTAATGCTTGTTCTTGTGTTTTTTGTGTGCATGTTAACAATTCAGTGTGCAGATCATAAATAAGGGGGGAAAAACACTGTACATTATAATGTAAAACATACCAGATAACACGACAAGACTCACCAGCTACTAAAAATGTCTTTTTTTTTTTTTTTTTTTTGCTTTCTCAAAGCAAAGCACAATTGTCATTAGATTTGTAAATAAATACGTAATAGTATTTTTGATTTTGTATTCTTCGAGGGTCTTCTGCATAGACATGCCCGTAATGGCGTCAGAAACCTGCACTTCCGTGTTGTGGTCACGTGGTGCAGACAAGCGTCCGTATTTGATGTCGTAATAGTCACGTGACACAAACACGAAAGTGACATGGCGCGC
This sequence comes from Nerophis lumbriciformis, assembly GCF_033978685.3. NCBI lineage: Eukaryota > Metazoa > Chordata > Actinopteri > Syngnathiformes > Syngnathidae > Nerophis > Nerophis lumbriciformis. The sequence continues at coordinate 38,026,681 of NC_084558.2, read as the reverse complement.
AACAAAAGGACATCGCTCGAAGCTTCTTTGTCTCATTAGTGCGCCCCAACTGTCATTATTTGCCTTAAACAAACGGTAGTGATAGGTGTTTTCACACATTTAACATGGCTGTGGCGTCTTTTCGAGCTGCTGTGCTGTTCTTTCTAGTGGTTACATCGGTTCTCGTCGCCGTCCTCATCCAAACCGAGGGTAAGTCCCAACAGCGCCACCAGCTGGTCACGTCTCCCCTAATTGTCACCATTACCCGGCTTGTGTAACCCCCCGCAGCCACGCCGCCTCGACTGGCGGTGACCTCCGTTGGTGTGTTCTCGCTGGTGGGCATGGCGCTGGTCTGGAAGGACCTCCGGTCTAAAGTGAGGGGACATGGCCGGACGTCGAGCAGCCTGCTCGGCCAATACGTGGCCATGAAGGTGGTGGGCTGGCTGGGCAGGCGACAGAGGGCCAAGCTGGAGGGCGACACGGTGGACGTGAGAAGGGTCCAGGAGGACACTCTGATTGGACGACTAAGGAAAAACCAGCAGACGATTTACGGGAAACAGTTTGATTTCAGTTCAATAAAAGGTGAGTGTGAACACAAAGCCTGTTTGACACTTTGATTGATTGATTGAGACTTTTATTAGTAGATTGCACAGTGAAGTACATATTCAGTACAATTGACCACTAAATGGTAACACCCGAATAAGTTTTTCAACTTGTTTAAGTCGGGGTCCACTTAAATTGATTCATGATACAGATATATACTATCAAATATATAATATCATCCTAATACAGTCATCACACAAGATAATCATCAGGGTATATACATTGAATTATTTACAATCTGGGAAGTGGGGGGTAGGTTTGGTTGTTATCATCACTTCATCCATCCATCCATTTTCTACCGCTTATTCCCTTTGGGGTCGCGGGGGGCGCTGGAGCCTATCTCAGCTACAATCGGGCGGAAGGCGGGGTACACCCTGGACAAGTCGCCACCTCATCGCAGGGCCAACACAGATAGACAGACAACATTCACACTCACATCCACACACTAGGGCCAATTTAGTGTTGCCAATCAACCTATCCCCAGGTGCATGTCTTTGGAAGTGGGAGGAAGCCGGAGTACCCGGAGGGAACCCACGCAGTCACGGGGAGGACATGCAAACTCCACACAGAAAGATCCCGAGCCCGCAGTCATCAACAATTGAGAACAGAGAAATGGACATTGAAACAGTGTAGGTCTGGCTTGGTAGGATATGTACAGCAAGTAGTGGACAAAGAGAGAGAGAGATCAGAAGGCATAAGAAAACGTTCTAACAATTTGCATGTTTTAACTGTTCCTCATGTACGGACGGAATTTGGCAAAAGAGCTTTTGGCATTGCTGCTCCTATGGCATGGAATGCATTGCAGACGAAACTGAAACTTACAGAACTACTTCCATTTGGAGCCTTACGTTTTGTCCTGAGGGACAGACAGCGAGAGACGTTTGCACAGTGCCTGTGTTTTTGAAAGGTGTGAATCTTTTTTGTTTTACAGTTCTCTTATGTATTTTAAATAGTATGTCTTAACGTATTATTTTTTTGAAACTGCTCTGTGACATGTGCTGTTGACCTCTTGGCCAGGTCACCCTTGTGAAAGAGATCTTGATCTCAATGGGTTTCTCATCTGGTTAAATGAAGGTTCTAAAAAAGTATCTACATTTGATTATTTACGTTTGATTATTAACAATCCGGGTAGGGTGTTAGTTTAGGGTTGAAGTTGCCTGGAGGTGTGCTTTTATTGCGGTTTTGAAGGAGGATAGAGATGCCCTTTCTTTTACACATGTTGGGAGCGCATTCCACATGGATGTGGCATAGAAAGAGAATGAGTTAAGACCTTTGTTAGATCGGAATCTGGGTTTAACGTGGTTAGTGGAGCTCCCCCTGGTGTTGTGGTTATGGCGGTCATTTACGTTAAGGAAGTAGTTTGACATGTACTTCGGTATCAGGGAGCTGTAGCGGATTTTATAGACTTGTTGTTTTACTCTGTCCTCCACCCTGAGCCAGCCCACTTTGAAAAAGTGGGTAGGAGTGAGGTGTGATCTGGGGTGGAGGTCTAGAAGTAATCTGACTAGCTTGTTCTGGGATGTTTGGAGTTTAGATTTGAGGGTTTTGGAGGTGCTAGGGTACCAGGAGGTGCAAGCGTAATCGAAAAAGGGTTGAACGAGAGTTCCCGCTAGAATCTTCATGGTGCTTTTGTTGACCAGAGAGGAGATTCTATAGAGAAATCTCGTTCGTTGGTTGACCTTTTTGATTACCTTGGTTGCCATTTTATCACAGGAAAGATTAGCCTTACCATACACCACATTTAACCTCTGAGCTTCTGTGGTGGAGCCTGCCATTGAATTATCTCAGGGCATTCAATCGATCACAACTGGGCTGTTTGGTTTGTTTTAGAAGACTTTTCATCATTATCATTTCTTTTTATTCCTTTCATGAAAATGCTCCACAAACCACGTTAAACCCAGATTCCGATCTAACAAAGGTCTTAACTCATTCTCCTTCTATGCCACATCAATATGGAATGCACTTCCAACAGGTGTAAAAGAAAGTGCATCTCTATCCTCCTTCAAAACCGCACTAAAAGAACACCTCCAGGCAACTTCAACCCTAGACTAACACCCTCCCCCCACCACATCCCACCTCCCTGGATTGTTAATAATCAAATGTAATTAATCAAATGTATATACTTGTTCTTATGCTTTCTGAGATCACTATGTTCACTGCTCGCTATACATATCCTACGAAGTCAGACCTACACTGTTTCAATGTCCATTTCTCAGATGATATAATTGTTGATGACTGAAGTACTGATAGCAACCCAACCTAACCCCCCCCCCCCCCCCCCCCTCCACATCCCACACCCTGGATTGTAAACAATTCAATGTATATACTCTGATGATTAACTTGTGGGATGACTGTATTGTGCTAATAGTATATATTTGTACCATGAATTGATTAATGTGGACCCCAACTTAAACAAGTTGAAAAACTTATTCGGGTGTTACCATTTAGTGGTCAATTGTACGGAATATGTACTGTACTGTGCAATCTACTAATACAACTTTCAATCAATCAATCAAAAGCATATATACAAGCCACATACAGTTCACGCTTTCATTGTTTTTTTGTTTCTTATGCATTTCCATGATCAGAAAGGAGGAGATGGAAGAATAATATTCTTAGAATTATCTGCCCCCTTTTTTAACAAATTATTTTAGATTACTTTATCACTTTTCCCTCCACCAACACCGGAACTTCAACATACTTTTTAATTTTTGTTTAAGCATTTTCACAATGACGGGTCCAATCAATATCAAAAATCAGTTTGATATAAAGATAAAGTTAAAAGTTAAAGTACCAATGATTGTCACACACACACGAGGTGGGGCAAAATGGTTCTCTGCATTTGACCCATCACCCTTGATCACCCCCTGGGAGGTGAGGGGAGCAGTGAGCAGCAATGGTGGCCGCGCCCGGGAATCATTTTTTTTGTGATTTAACCCCCAATTCCAACCCTTGATGCTGAGTGCCAAGCAGGGAGGTAATGGCTCCCATTTTTATAGTCTTTGGTATGACTCGGCCGGGGTTTGAACTCACAACCTACCGATCTCAGGGCAGACACTCTAACCACTAGGCCACTAAGTAGGTATATAATGCCAGTTGTCTCTTTTTGTAACTCTTTTTAAATTCAAAAACATTCTTGCAACTTTTTAAGTCTTTCTTTAGAGAATTCCATGCTTTCACACCAGCAACAGACAAGCACATTTGTTTCAAGTTTGTTCGCGCTCTTGGATGTTTAAAGTCACACGGCCTTCTTTTTGCCTCTCATCTGAGTGGACTTCCATCATTTCATGCTCATAGACTTAGATTGTTCAGATCTAGTCTAACCAGTTAATTAGGTACACCGGTACAATCTCTACTGTACTCTTTAAAGCAGACCTGGGCAAATTAAGGCCCGGGGGCCGCATGCGGACAGTTGAGCTTTTCAATCTGGCCTGCCGGACATTCCTAAATAATTGTTTTAGATCTTTAAGATGGAAACTGTAGCTGCCATTATGATGTGCAGTGATGTTTTCAAATGACCGTAAGTCTTGAACTATACAAAGTATTTCAATGGTTGAAATCTGCGCTTTTGCATTATATCCTAGTTCAGGGGTTGGGAACCTTTTTGGCTGAGAGAGCCCATCCACCCATCCATTTTCTACCGCTTGTCCCTTTCGTGGTCGCAAGGGTCGCTGTAGCCTATGTCAGCTGCATTCGGGCGGAAGGCGGGATACACCCTGGACAAGTCGCCACCTCTTTACAAGGCCAACACAGATAGACAGACAACATTCACACTCACATTCACACACGAGGGCCAATTTAGTGTTGCCAATCAACCTATCCCCAGGTGCATGTCTTTGGAGGTGGGAGGAAGCCGGAGCACCCGGAGGGAACCCACGCAGTCACGGGGAGAACATGCAAACTCCACACAGAAAGAACCCGAGCGCAGGATCGAACCTAGGATCTTCGTATTGTAAGGCAGACGCACTAACCCCGCCGTGCTGCCCACGCTGAGAGAGCAATAAAAGCCAATTATTTTCAAATGTATTTCCGTGTGAGACATATAATATTTTTTAACACTGAATAAAACTAAATGTGTGGATTTTTAAGTAAGACCAACATTTTTAGAGTATAATCAGTCTCTTATTCTTTTTAATAACATTGTTATTCTGAAGATAACCAATAATAAATAAAATACTTCTTACCATTAATGCGACTTCGTTAACAGGCGTGGTAGAAAACGGATGGATGGATTAAAATGCATGAGAATGTTTTATATTTTGAACGCTATTTTTCACACTGTGATTACCAGCGGAATTATTCATTAATTACCGTGTTAAGCAATGTCAGCTAAGATTTATCTGAGAGCCAGATGCAGTCATCAAAAGAGCCACATCTGGCTCGAGAGCCATAGGTTCCCTACCCCTGTCCTAGTTACTATGGTAATCTAAGTCACAGCAGCTCAGACGAGGCACCAAGCAGTGTGGGTGGGGAGCGTTTCCACAGAGTGTTTCCAGAGCGGCCAGCCTGAAATGCAGGTGTCAGGGACAGACACAGAAGCAGTTTTTTATAGCAAAGTTCTAAAGCTTAGTGATATATCAGATCTATCAGATTGTAGGTGGGTTTTTTTTTTACCCTTTGCATTTATATTTTGCTGTGTTTGTTGCATTTTTGTTGCGTTTTGCTTGATTGTAAAATATGTCGATCGAGAGAGGGTGTGACATTCATATGTTGTCAATATTCAGTGTTTTATCGTTCATAGTTAATATTGTAAATCCCACATTCTTTATTTTCATGTACATTCTGGGTGTCTCATTCAGTAAAAAAAACGTAAAATTCCATTCTGTTTTTTAAGGTGATCTGTCATAACGTTTTTAGCATTCAATCAGACATTATTGTGAGGTTTTGTATTAGTGTTCCTAAAAATCATATATACCGGCCCCCAGACGAATTTTTTCCTCTAAATTTGGCCCCACCGAGTCAAAATAATTGCCCAGGCCTGCTGTAAAGGAAACTGAACTCATTTTAATGTTGTTTTTCAGTCACAATCCTTATGTAAGACAACAACACGTGTTGTTCATGCATTCTAACTCGTAAATAAAAAGAGTCATTTAAAGTTGCAATTCCCCTTTAAGCAGCGGGAAATTTGTTGCATGTGTGTGTCTGTTGCCTTTGCCATTGTCTTTCTGAAAAACACACCAAATTTCTCACACAGTGCAATGTGCTTTGCAAAACATCCAATGTAACGTTTGGGTGTTTTGCAAAATTCCTGCAAAATGTTGTACACACCTTTAGAGAACTGACCATTACATCACATATCTGTATAAATTGAGCAATATTGGTTAGAAAAATATGGCTGCCATCAACCAAAATGGCTTTGCAGGGAAAGTGCAGAACTTAGCAACTAGTTGAGCATCAAATGATTTTTACAATGTTTTCCCTTCTAATACGATACCAATATTGATCCGATACAATATTAGCACAGATCTTACTGTGGAAGTCGCTACCTAGCGGTCCCACTGACAGACACTTCACAGGATCCAAGCTTGCAGGTTTTAACAAAGTTTTAATGATCATATGTTTTATGAACAGTCTTCTTCTCCCAGAACGTGACTTTTCAGTCGTGTCCGTAACCTCTCTCTCCCTCTGCTCCCGGCCGCTTACTATTAAAGACAACAGATGATTAGATTAACACGTACCACCTGTGAAATCTAATCACCTGCCAGCTGTGTCTCGCCGTCAGCACATGCCCACATGGCGCTCGTCCTCAGTACCTTGGACAGCGGCGGTGACTTTTCCTCCTGCAAGCAGTGCTGACTACACCTCCCCCCACACTTACATACTTAATTTGCCCCATTGGTGACGTCAGCTGATTATCCATATATGGTAGAGATTTACCCAAAGTGCTTTGCACGAGTCTTCCATTGTAGTCTCCGCTGTAATCACTAGGTTTTCTCTATCCTTTTGTGGTGGGGTAGACTGACTCGTACATGCACATGCATCCTCCGCTGTTGCCATTTCTAATACAAAATAGCGTATAGTTCTAACTTATTCTGTCAGTGAACCCGCTTAGGCCTAGGTCGATATTCGATAAGTCAATTAACCGACGATAAATAAAAATAAAGTCGGTAAGTTTTCCTGCGTCAATAAATCGGCATGTGCATGCTACAAGAGCATTCAGGTTTTCGTCGCTTTTAGCGGCTAATTGCGTTTGTACCATAGCAAAATGAAAAGAAGGGGGTGAATGATCTTGTCCTAATAAAGTGCATCACACAGTGTAACTAGTCATCTCAGGGCATTCAAGTGATCGCAACTGGACTTTTTGGTTTGTCTTAGAAGAGGTTTCGTCACTCACCCGAGTAGGCTTCATCAGTTCGCGCTCATTGACTTAGATTGGTCAGATCTAGTCCAGCGGCTGGTGCCAAAACCCCAAATATTTATACTCCAAAAACCAGGAGGGTGTGCCTGGGAAAGGATGGTTTGGCCCTATCGTAGTGAGAAAAACAACTGTTTTGATGCAAACGAGCGCTCTTAGAAAGTGTGTTTAAATACATCGCCAAACACATGCTGCCATTTAATACTGTTATAAAACTAGCATTTTTTAAAAAGTGTTGTCATGTAATGTTCCTCACTCAGAGTCTGCCAAACTTAATTTTGTTTTGCATATGAGCTGTTAATACATCTGTTTAAACTGCAGTGTTTACATTGTTACTTTGCACTTTTGTTGAAGAAGGTCCGAACTTGATTGTCAGTTAAGCAATGTACAACTCCACCTCTGCCTACATGTTCAGAATTGAAGTGCAACTTTGTCAAAGTGCTTTGAGTGCCTTGAAGGTGGAAAAGCGCTACACAAGTACAACCCATTTACCATTTATTCAAGTGTAAAATTTTGCAAACAGACAAAGTATGTTTTACTGTTATTTGTTTGTTCTATTTAACTTAGAGATTTATACTTTTTTCGTTCCAATTACAATGTTAAAATACACGATGGATAGAGGTTTATTGCATTTGAAAGGATATACATACATTATTATATATTATCATTACAATAATGGTTAAATTTGTCTAATAAAATTAATGGCAATAATATCATTTATCGGCAATGATCTGTAGTTTAATATATCGCCAAGCAAAATGTATTATTGACCCAGGCCTACTCACTCGTAATGGAAGCGCTAAAAAGCACAACACAGATGGCAGGGAGAAGACACTGTCGAAGTGGGGCCACTTAAGACAAAACGGCACATCTCGAAGAGACAGTCAGAAAGAAGGTTAAACGGTCTGTAAAACACAATCCATGCAAAATGTTTGCAAAAGAACCACAGTCGCATGTTATGAAGAACACAATGAGTGTTTTAAATGTTTAAAAAAAATCATAATGTGATCCCTTTTAGGGGACTGACAAGCACATGTCTGTAAATTTTTGGCAAGATTGGTTGGGAAAAAAAATGGCTGCCATCAACTAAAGTGTGGGACTTGGCAACAAATTTTCCATAGCTAATTGAGCCTCTAATGGTACCGTATTTTTCGGACTATAAGTCGCAGTTTTTTTCATAGTTTGGCCGGGGGTGCGACTTATACTCAGGAGCGACTTATGTGTGAAATTATTAACACATTACCGTAAAATATCAAATAATATTATTGAGCTCATTCACGTAAGAGACTAGACGTATAAGATTTCATGGGATTTAGCGATTAGGAGTGACAGATTGTTTGGTAAACGTATAGCATGTTCTATATGTTGTAGTTATTTGAATGACTCTTACCATAATATGTTACGTTAACATACCAGGCACGTTCTCAGTTGGTTATTTATGCCTCATATAACGTACACTTATTCAGCCTGTTGTTCACTATTCTTTATTTATTTTAAATTGCCTTTCAAATGTCTATTCTTGGTGTTGGGTTTTATCAAATAAATTTCCTCAAAAAATGCGACTTATACTCCACTGCGACTTATTTATGTTTTTTTCCTTCTTTATTATGCATTTTCGGCCGGTGTGACTTATACTCCGAAAAATACGGTAATTACAACTGTTTACTTCCAATACGATACGGCTATTGATCCAATATGATATCAGCACAAATCTTACATACTTTTATTATTTTTGTCGTCTGGAATATTGAAAAAAGGCTTGATTAAGTGAAATGACTTGACAGAAAACAATGGTAGGTATGAAAAACGTTAACTTATACTTATTCACGGTCGAGGTAGAGTGGTAATTGTTTTTTCTTTTGCCACTAGGTGTGGCAATTTCACACATAAGTCGCTCCTGAGTATAAGTCGCACCCCCGGCCAAACTATGAAAAAAACTGCGACTTATAGTCCGAAAAATACGGTACCATTAGAGACTCAATTAGCTATGGAAAATTTGTTGCCAAGTCCCACACTTTAGTTGATGGCAGCCATTTTTTTTTCAACCAATCTTGCCCAAAATTTACAGACATGTGCTTGTCAGTCCCCTAAAAGGGATCACATTATGGTTTTTTTAAACATTTAAAACACTCATTGTGGTCTTCATAACATGCGACTGTGGTTCTTTTGCAAACATTTTTCATGGATTGTGTTTTACAGACCGTTTAACCTTCTTTCTGACTGTCTCTTCGAGATGTGCCGTTTTGTCTTAAGTGGCCATCTGTGTTGTGCTTTTTAGCGCTTCCATTACGAGTGAGTAGGCCTGGGTCGATAATAAATTTTGCTTGGCGATATATTGACCTACAGATCATTGCCGATAAATGATATTATTGCCATTAATTTTATTAGACAAATTTAATCATTATTGTAATGATAATATATAATAATGTATGTGTATCCTTTCAAATGCAATAAACCTCTATCCATCGTGTATTTTAACATTGTAATTGGAACGAAAAAAGTATAAATCTCTAAGTTAAATAGAACAAACAAATAACAGTAAAACATACTTTGTCTGTTTGCAAAATTTTACACTTGAATAAATGGTAAATGGGTTGTACTTGTGTAGCGCTTTTCTACCTTCAAGGCACTCAAAGCACTTTGACAAAGTTGCACTTCAATTCTGAACATGTAGGCAGAGGTGGAGTTGTACATTGCTTAACTGACAATCAAGTTCGGACCTTCTTAAACAAAAGTGAAAAGTAACAATGTAAACACTGCAGTTTAAACAGATGTATTAACAGCTCATATGCAAAACAAAATTAAGTTTGGCAGACTCTGAGTGAGGAACATGACATGACAACACTTTTTAAAAAATGCTAGTTTTATAACAGTATTAAATGGCAGCATGTGTTTGGCGATGTATTTAAACACACTTTCTAAGAGCGCTCGTTTACATCAAAACAGTTGTTTTTCTCACTACGATAGGGCGAAACCATCCTTGACCAGGTACACCCTCCTGGTTTTTGGAATATAAATATTTGGGGTTTTGGCACCAGCCGCTGGACTAGATCTCGACACAGTAATTCATTAAGTTAAGCTCATGACAGAGTAAATTGAATGATGCGGACACGTTTGTTACTGGGTACTTTCTAATACGCTTCTGCTTTGCAGACTTTGTGTCTGTAAGTAAGATGCAACTATAATTATTTGATACTTGTTTATATTGACAAATGTGGTGTTTTTAGACTGAAATATTGTTCATTTAAGGACACCTGTTTTGTATTTGATACTGTGTGCTTATCTGTTATGTAGCTGCTAGATCCTAGTATCGTACCGTGCTTACTTTTGTAAATGACTTGACTAAAATATAAGAAAAGACCAACTTCGTGTGTCTATTGGAGGGCATTTTAACAGAATGCTCAGCCAGTGTTAATAGCGCTGATGAGTTCATTATAAACACAGTACAACAAGTTTTACACCTAGAGCTGAGTAGCAACATTTTAACAGGCATTCAGAGGTAGATAAAGCTGCTTGATGCTGCCCATTCATAATTCTTCTAAATGCAGCTTAAATACATCTTGTGGAATTTATTTAAAAAATAACCTACATCAGGAGGTTGCCTACAGCCACAGCTGTTTAGGCCAATTTTTGAGCTGCTTTTTCAGGCCTTGCTCCCGACAGACGACTTGTCAAGTAAATTGAATCGATGTATTAAGTGGAGCATTTATGCATATTTTCAGACAGCGCCACCTTTCGGGCGCGCCACCCCATCACAACGTACGCGCACTATCGTGAGCTCATAGATCGTGTGGCGGTGGGGGAGGAGAAGGTGATCACTGCTGAGAAGGTCCTAATCCTGGCTATGACTTCTGGGACCTCTGGGCCCAGCGCCATGCTGCTCAGCACCAGGGACACCAACGCAGAGTTCTTCCTGCAGGTATGCAAATGCAAACTCTTCAATGCATGTCGAAACAGTCCAAAAAGGTCAAGATTGTTTTTATAGGGCGTGGCTGTGTGTCTCGACGCCATGCGCCATGCGTTCCCAGCCACAGACAGCCTTCAGCGCACCACAAAGTTCTTCTACACGCCAACGTTTCGCCAGTCCGAGGCCGGCATTCCTATCGGGCCCAATTCCTCCACACCAGCCTCCTCTCGCCACATGCTCAACCTCTACACCACGCCGGCGCCCGCCTTCCAGGTGCCACATTCACAATGGAAGCCATTCTCTTCTTTTCTGTGACATTGTGACTCTGCCTCTCGTTTCAGGTTCCTAGCGAGAAGGACACACTCTACCTCCATCTCCTCTTTGCACTCAAAGACCCAAGTGTGGGGACACTGGAGTCCAACTTTGCCTCCACTGTCTTCTACGCCTTCCGCGCTTTGCAGGTATGTGCCGTGATGCACCTCAAGTCCAAAAGTACACTAAACATTAGGCACATTTCTACCTCAGGAGCGCTGGCAGGAACTGGTAGAAGACATCGAGCGAGGGAAGGTGAGCGCTGCTCTGAATCTGGAGCCTGATGTTAGACTCAAGCTTGAAGCTCTCATGAAGCCGGACCCCAAGAGAGCCTCTGAGCTGCAGGCACACTTCGAGGCAGGCTTTCAGGGAATCGCCAAGCGTCTTTGGCCTGACCTCCACCTGGTTCTTGCCGTTGACTCGGGCTCCAATCAGATTTATGGGGAGATGTTGAGGGCAAATTACTGCCAAGGAATCCCTTTCTACTCGCCTTTCTACGCCGCTACTGAAGGTAAACAGGTCTTATAATTGCATCGTGGAAATTAATTTATACTTAACAGTAGTGTGCACACGAGTTTAAAAACATGTCAAACACAAAATAAAGCATTCAAACTATTGGTTGCAAAGAAAAAGTATTATGCAAAGATAAAGTATTAAGAATGCACTGTAAATACGAGAGGGCAAATAATAGTCCTATTATTAAAAAAATGAAATATTTTTTACGTCAGAGTGTGCATGTGAATTAAGTTTATTTTTTAAAAGTATATGTAAATTACAATGGGTTTTTTTCTCTTTAAAAAAAGTTATATGAAATGTAAATGCTAATATGGTAATTAAGTTAAACTCTTAAATTATGTAATGTAAAAAATTTTCTACACAAAAAGTCATTACATAAATTTAAATTTTCTCTTTTTTTTTTGCGTTTTTTTGTATTGAATTAAGTTAAAACGTTTAAATAGTTTATTTTGAGAAATAGTTTTAATGTTAGACAAAATATAGGATATGTATTTTTATTTCAAGTATTCCAAGAATTAAGTTGTATTTTTTTCAGGAAAAACAATTATTTCATGAATACAATTTTTGATATCATTAAATATTAGTTAAATAATATGATTTTTTAAAATATATATATATTTTTTTACCATAAAAAAACCTTAAAATTATTTTATGGTTATCACTTGTACAATTGTGTTGTTTTTACTGTAATATTATTTATTTATTTATTTTCACAACATTATGGCATCTTTCTTTGACATATCACATTTTTTTCAATGATAAAATAAAGACATATTATGAAGTAAAATTCTATATGTTTTTATTTGTTACCATTTGGAAAATTGTACTTTTCTACTGTAATATTATATTTCTTTTTACAATAATATGGTATTTTATTTTGTAGTTGTTTGACTCTATTCACATAGGTTTTTTAATCATAACATAAAGGCTTAATATAAAGTAAATATATATTTTTTACTGATACCACTTGTATTTTAATTTTTTTTACTGTGTAATAACTTTTTTTTTTCACAGTGTTATGTCATTTTTATTCATAGTTGTTAGACCTAATTCACTTTTTTATGGTCCCCTTAAAAAACATTTGTATCAATCATTACATCATGTTTTAACATAAATGTTAAAAGTGGAGCCTGGGCCTCTGCAGGCTTGATCGGGGTGAACCTGTGGCCCGAGGACCCGAGGCGGCGCTACCTGCTGTGCCCTCGCTCCATGTTCTGCGAGTTCCTGCCAGAGAGCAGCTTGGAGGAGGAGACGCCCCCTACCCTACTAATGGAGGAGGTAAAGGAGGGGCACAACTATGAGCTGGTCATCACCAACGCAGCCGGCCTCTTCAGGTGGGCTCACTGGGACAATTCTGCTGCCTTCAGTGACATTTTGCCATGAAATACGTTTGTTTTGTTGCAGATATCGTATTGGAGACATTGTGAAAGTGGCTGGATTCCACAACAGATGTCCGATTGTTGAGTTTCAATACAGGTAAACATCTTCATTAGGTGCAGAAGCTGATGCTATCCAAAAGGAGAGCTGCCTGTAAAAAGATAACTAGGTAGACAATCACAATGTATCCCCGCCTGGCATTTACTGCCTTTTTTAATGTATGAAAGCACAATTACAGTGAGGAATTTAGTAGATACCTCTTTTATTCAACATATTTACATTTACCGGTACATACATATATATATAACATATATCATACATTTGTTAAAGCTTATGGAGTTACGGGTGTTGCGCTATATTATAAGTTCAGTTATTTACAATCTCTGCCTTTTGCAAAGTTAAAGTAAGTTAAAGTATCACTGATAGTCACACACACACACACACACACACACACACACACACACACACACACACACACACACTAGGTGTGGTGAAATTACCCTCTGGGTTTGACCCATCCCCTTGTTCCACCCCTTGAGAGGTGAGGGGAGCAGTGAGCAGCAGCGGTGGCCATGCTCGGGAATCATTTTGGTGATTTAACCCCCAATTCCAACCCTTGATGCTGAGTGCCAAGCAGGGAGGTAATTACAAAAATAATTTTGATGGATACTGTGAGAAGAAAAGTATTATTGAAACACTATGTAGTTCTTTGTCGTGTTTTTTTCAATATTTTGGTGAGCTTATTTTATAAATATATTTTTTGGGACAATACTACACTTTTTTTTTTTTTTTTTCATTATTTAAAAAATATTTTGTCTAAATAATATTTAGTAATTATATATGCAAATTTAATATATATTAATTAAACACAATATTAAGTGTTAACTGGGTGAAATGTGTGTTTTTTTTAGGGGGGCATTACAGAAAGTGCATTGATGAAAATGCAATTGACCCAATCCTCCACTAGGTAGTGCTCCTGTACTCTATTGGTGCTTTCATCCGCTTGTGTATTGGAACGTATGATGAGATGTCATGGGGTATTCTTTGTGGTTGTCCATGACAAAGTGTTATCTATGCATATTAATTAGATTGTGCAAGTGTGCCTAATGTTGTGTCAAAGTGGGGATAACAAAACAAGTGTCCTTCTAGGCGTGGTCAGATGTTGAACGTACGTGGGGAGAAAGTGTCCGAGGCGTTGTTCCTTAACGCTTTAAAGAAAGCTGTCACTCAGTGGCCCGGCGCTCAGCTGGTTGATTACTGCTGTGCAGAGAGCGGCATTCTGGGTAATAAAAAAAAAAATAGACATTAGTAATCAGTTTCCTGTGGTACTAAATGATTGCATTTTGTAGGAGACTCCACTGGGGCCAGTGACCCGCACTACCAAGTCTTCATTGAGCTGAAAGGTGTAAGGAACCTCACAGAAGAGCAACGCTACAAGGTTTTTTGTTGCTTTTTTATCCAAAAAGTTTATATTTCAAGCACCGGCTCCAAAACACAAGTCAATACACACTAGGGTTGTAATAGTATGAAAATGTTACGGTATTCACAGTATTAAGGCCACTGTACAATACTTTTGTGGTATATGTCCAAAAAAAAGACTTAAAAATGCCATAGTTTGTAAAATAAAGTGGCAGGAATGTTTAGGATAAACAAATTGAACACACATAATGCTAAAATGTTCTAATCATACCACAAACATGTATTTTAAGTGCAAATAATTGTGCAGGAACATCCACTGTTTCAAGCAAATATTAAAAAAACTTACAGTTGAGTGACTTTAAAGTGACCCGTGATCTCGTGTAAAACAGTACCGTAATGTTCACGTTAGTGTCTTTCAACTTTAAATTTCTGACAAGCATCCATCCATCCATTTTCTACCGCTTATTCCCTTCGGGGTCGCGGGGGGTGCTGGAGCCTATCTCAGCTACAATCGGGCGGAAGGCGGGGTACACCCTGGACAAGTCGCTAACTCATCACAGGGCCAACACAGATAGACAGACAACATTCACACTCACAATCATACACTAGGGCCAATTTAGTGTTGCCAATGAACCTATCCCCAGGTGCATGTCTTTGGAGGTGGGAGGAAGCCGGAGTACCCGGAGGGAACCCACGCAGTCACGGGGAGAACATGCAAACTCCACACAGAAAGATCCCGATCCCGGGATTGAACCCAGGACTACTCAGGACCTTCGTATTGTGAGGCAGACGCACTAACCCCTCTTCCACCGTGCTGCCTTCTGAGAAGCAGTGTCCTCCAAAGTGAACACTTTTTATCAGTCTAGAATAATCTGTTTCTCTGAAAAGTTAACTAACAATTTCACTTTTAATAATGTAAATACCTCACAACCTGATGTTTGGCTTCGCTGGCTTCAAATATATTTTCTGGGTGATTTATGAGGTGGCGACTTGTCCAGGGTGTACGCTGCCTTTCGCCCGAGTTCAGCTGGATAGGCTCCAACACATTCCACCCCCCGTGACCTCGAAGGATACAAGCAGTGGAAAATGGATGGATGGGTTAAGGATTTATCAAGAAGTTTTTCAATTTTGTTAGGATTTACCGCCATGTACAGTTTTTTTTGTGATTTCCCTCCATGCGACGTGACCGGCTAGCTGTGTCTCCTTGGAAACGCTCGAGACCAATGCAGAATGCAGACTTTCTTACCTCTGCAAAAGCGATTATGTTTGGGTTTGCTTGCAACATAACTCAAAATGTTATGGACAGATTTTAAAGAAATTGCTCTCATCTACTACGAACACACTTCACCTCCTGCTTATGACATTCCAAGCCCCCACCTTGCCGGTGCCTCGCTGCGCAGAGGAGTCTGGGAGATGTAATTTATATTTAGACTCTGCCAACGCTATAGGGCCAGAAAAAATTTACACACCAAGTTTTTGTTTGATACCGTTACGTGTCCCGGCATTGTTGTGAAGACTTTGAAACATAAATACTGCGGTATCTACAATAGACAGAACTTTTTTTAATTTTAATTTTATTGATAAATGTTTTGTTAATAACTACATTAAAATAAACTACACATGTGATTGGCAACACTAAATTGGCCCTAGTGTGTGAATGTGAGTGTGAATGTTGTCTGTCTATCTGTGTTGGCC
The DNA here is from genome assembly GCF_033978685.3 of Nerophis lumbriciformis. NCBI lineage: Eukaryota > Metazoa > Chordata > Actinopteri > Syngnathiformes > Syngnathidae > Nerophis > Nerophis lumbriciformis. The sequence goes on along the minus strand of NC_084558.2, from coordinate 38,010,518 downwards.
CTGTGATGAGGTGGTGACTTGTCCAGGGTGTACCTCACCTTCCGCCCTAATGCAGCTGAGATAGGCTCCAGCACCCCCCGCGACCCCAAAAAGGGACAAGCGGTAGAAAATGGATGTATATTCGTTTTTGAAACAATGTTCGTTAATATACTATCAGTTTGTTTTAGTCTGACATCACCCTGGTGTCAAAGTGCGTAAATTAAGTGACAAACTATGTCAACAAGCTTTATCACTCGGGAGAAACATCTAAGTTCAAACTGAATGAGGACAGCAGGTAATTTGGTTTGGTCACTTGGGAAATGCTTATGTTACAAGGAGAAGTTTATTGTTTCATCATTCTGGATTTAATTTAAAATTTCATTTTTCTTTTAAGATTGACATTTAAGCATTGTTGTTCCAGCACATTGTGGAGTGAAGTTCAAAATTCGCTGTTTCGTCATTTTGGAATAAAGTAAAAATGTTGCCATTTTGGAAAGTTACAAAACGTATCGTTCTGTCAAATTGTGGATTTCAGTTTAAAATTTGTTGTTCCGTCATTTTGAATGAAAGTTTAAAATTTGTTGTTCTGTCACATCGTGGATTAAAATTCAAAGTTTGTTGTTCCCTCACATTGGGGTCAAAAGTTCAAAGTTTGTTGTTCTGTGATATTGGAATAGAGTAGTAAAAAGTTAATTGTTCCGTCATAGTGTGTTTAAATTAAACGTAACAATCCAAAACTTTCCACAATGGCACCGAAGACATTGGGTATTGGCATCCGGTGACTTGTGTAAGTAAGACTTGAATAAAAATAGGAGATTGCAGCATAAATAGACCAGAAAAAGATGCTGCACCTGTTACTTATGGACATTAAACATTGCTAATATTAACTTCTCTCTGGTGTTAGTATTCATTTTTTTGTAATATTTTGCTTCATACAATTAGCTTACTGTGAGCTCTGATGCAAACATCTCTCACTTCTGTCACAGGTAATGACAGAAACAAGCTTGTCTGTCATCTTTAAAAGTTTAGGCACTATTAATTTCAATGTTTTTTGTTGTTGTTGTTCCTTCCGTCTAGTTGGACGTGTGCCTCCAACAGGCCTCGGCAGTGTACAGGTCCTATCGCAGCAAAGGCAGCATCGGACCAATGAGGGTGCAGCTGGTGGCCCACGGTGCGTTCAGTGAACTCTGTAAGCAGATGATGAGCTTTTCCAACACCTCTCCCAACACCTTCAAAATGCACCGGGTGTTGCGGCGGAAGGAATATGCCGACTTCCTCTTGGGGAAAACGGTCTCTTGAACACTTGCAGGCGCACTGCCGTGCATGATGGGATTATCCACCATGCACAGCAGTAAAAGGTGATTTCATTGCTAGTGCCTTCAACTCAGCACTTACTATTACTGTGTTCCACCAGCACCCATTGGATTGTTTCATGTTGCGTTTGGAACATTTTAACAATATTTTTTTGTGAATTAGCCAATTAATTTGATACAAATGTATGATAGGTGGAACCACAGTGGGATACGGTATCAGTCATCTTCAACATTTATACATATTTATTCTGTACAGTTCATTATATTATTACATTTTCATTAAAATTAATCATAACTATTTTTAATTTAACGTGTCCGTACGTTATTTGACTTTCAGGTTTTACTCTATGAAACGCAGAGTCCAAAGTCTGGCCTTGGGGTCAATTGCGTTTTTTTTTTTATTTGTCTGTGGTAGGTATTTTTATTTGATATTTGTGTAATTATCAAAACTATATTTTCTCTCAGTCCCAGCACCATCCAAAAAGTAGATCAATAATTGTATCAGTTGTTTTTTTTATTTTAAATGTACACAATTACAGTAAAACTAGATTTTAGATTTTAGATTTAAAATTAGATTTTTCATTAAATATGCCCAATGTATATTTTTACACAGCTAGTAACATTATGGTAAAGCCAATTACAAACATTTTTAAAAAACTTCACATTTTTTAAAATGACATTTTAAAAAAAATGTTCAATGTAATGTTTTTTTTTTTGAGTTTGTTTTAGGTTGAGGGTCTCCAACTTTCATCACAATTAAAGCTTTGACAAAATGAAGAAGAAGAAAGGTGAGCTATTTAAGTTGTATTTCTATAACTGGAAAATGTGTTATCATATTTTATGTACAAATCAGATCTCTTTATGTTAATTTGTCATTTAAACATAGGCATATTGTCAGAATTGAAGGGTTCTAAAAAACACAAAGTTCATGCGAATATTGTTTGACCCTTTGGTGGGCTACTCAAAGTCTGCAAGCGCCAAAAATGATCTGTTCCTGTAGCCTATGTGGGCAGCAGTGGTACTTAATTGTAATACACATTTTCACCACCAATGGTAGTAATGACAATCTCAAACAAACAAAAGAAGTCTGAAGCTAAAGTTCTAGAGAAGTTTCTTTAACGCAACAATTGTGACTAAAGTGGTGAAGCTGTATTTTCATTCCCATTGAAATTTTATTAACAGTTTATTTAAGAAACATATACATTATTTATTTTTTCTCATCATTTTTTATGAAGTACTTACTTTTCTAATCAGCCTGACCTAAGCCTAAGGTTTATATGTTAAATAATCATAGTCTTTATAATTAACACATGGTTTCATATCATGTGTTGTAAACTTTAAGTCGGTGAGATGTAATTATTGAATATGATTAAAATCAAGAGTAAGAACTATGATTTGTTTAATGTGCAATTTGAAATAAGATAAGCTAAAACTTTTCACCTTATTTTTCCCCCTTGATGTTGCAATGTTAATACCCTGAATTTCACATTTGTAGCAATACAATCATAAAGTTTCAGAAAATACAGGACATTTTTAAACAGTTTTAGTGGTAGGAAAAGGTATACATGTATTCATAACTGGCCTTACATTGTCTCAATACTTGTGCAAACAGTGGACTACTTTTAGCAGCTATAAACACAATATGACGGTATGTAATAGTGTACTACTGTAACAAGAGGCTTAAATTCCTAAATAATCCTAAAATTTGCTGCTGTTGCACTTTTTTACTATTGCATAAGTCAGTGTGATTTGTTGCACAGCTTGCTTCTCTCTTGCAGGTCTCCCTTTTTGCAAGTGGGCTAGTATTTTTAGCAGCAGAGTCCTATTTCTGCAGAGATTCGACATGGCCGCCGCGCACACTCACTTGCATTTTTCTGAGAGAGCTCGAAGGCCAACATTTGTCTTTTTTTTTTCCTCGATCAGTGTAATCATTCCGTGTTTTTTCACAGATTTTTCCGTCCGGTTTAAGATGAGGAGAAGGCGTGTGTCGTCCCCTCGTGCTTGAAGGATTTAAACACTCACAGCTTGTGTGCACATCTGCTGCTGCAGCCACGAGTCAATTCAGTGCAAAGCAGAGCCCAGATTTGAGAATGACGGAGGTCCTGATTTGTCAATGGCAATGTGGCGGGGAATGAGGACATCTTTAATTGAGAAGAAGAGCGTGTGGAGTGAATGATGGTGGCCTCACAGCATCAAGTATGTCGTTTCCAGTCCATCATACACTCAAACATCCCACATCCATTCATAGAATATGCACGTCATGCCTCCGTTTAGTCATACAGAAAGATTAAATGAAGCACAGGGCATCTTTTTGACCATTAAACACATAAATCAGGGCTTTTCAAAGTGTGGCACAGTAAATACAGCTGGGGCCTCCTACTCCACGAAAAACTTTCTAGAGCAGATTTTATGACGTTTTCTGCTCACCCTCTTTTCTCTCGGTGTAAGAATATACAAATTCAAGTTTTGGGGGGAAAACAAGGTATTTGTTTTTGTAAGCTGCTGAACCTCCTCTGAAGTCTTTTAGCGCTGCCTCAAACTTTGAACTATTTTTTTCGTAGATTCAGCTTTTGTCTGACCTTTTGAAATGAACAAAAATTGCGGTACCAGTGTAATCATCAAAAAAAGCCTGTGGCACGACTCTTTCTTTATTAAAGGACCCATAACGTCAAGATGACCAAAATTTCACGAAAAAAGTTCTCTTTATGTCTTCTTAATAACAATTACTTTTTGAATAATAGGTAGATAACTAACTGTAAAACTGGAACTCCTTTCCATCGCTAGACTTTATGTCGCCCCCTCTTGGTGTGACGTCATCTACAGAACTGGAGCCCATTTCCGTCCGTAGACAGTGTGTATACAGTTGTGTAAAACTATTAGTTTGATCACTCAATTGTTTTTGTTGTCGCCCTGGTCCATTATTACTTCAAAACTGATTTGGTTAACATTATGTGCAAACTACTCCTCTTCCATAGACACCCTAGCTTGTGTTCCCCCATGCTCTTTCTACATTTCCTCACGCATTCTTGAGGAAAACATCAGTTGAAGAGAACTCAAGCTAGAATACCAGCGGCTTACTGTCATTTTCTCTAGTTTTTTCTGCTGTTCTTTCGGTTTTTCCTCAGGTTTGGACTCGGTCTTCCTCCCCTCGATGGTGCTGGTTTGAGTCTTTTACATTTTTTCCATCTAAACTCAGACAAAAACCCTTCTTCGAAGTCAAAATCATTAAAACGATTCTGCAAATTCCACTCCTTTTCATGGTCTGTCCTATTTTGAAAGGAGTGGTCCATACTTTCGTCATTATGCCATCATTTTAAAATGCATGCAGGCTGACCCCTTCTTTAGTTGTATTGCTACAACCTGCAACAATGCATCTGGCAGCTATATTTGATGATTCCTTCAAATTGTGCATGAAAACATCACGATTTGAGATGTAGATGCTACCAAAACACATACTACACAATAGGAAATTGCCTCCAGTTTTATGTAGGTGACGTCAGCGCTAGGGATGTCCCGATCCAGGTTTTTGCACTTCCGATCCGATACCGATATTGTTTTTGCACTTCCGATCCGATACCGATACTGGCCTATCCGAGCATGTATTAAAGTTTAAAGTTATTTAGCCTACTTAGTTGTCAGAATCATGTTAAAAAGGGTTTTAGAACTCTTGATAACAACTAGCCAGCTGAATTAGGGGAGTTTGAATAATACACAATGGTTGGTAACAAGAAACTGACCTGTTTATTCAAGGATAAACACAAAATAGACAAAATTATACATGACAAACAGAAATGGCATAATTGAACTAGGGCTGGGCGATATGGCCTTTTTTAAATATTGCTATATTTTAAGGCCACATTGCGATACACGATATATATCTCGATATTTTGCCTTAGCCTTGAATGAACACTTGATGCATATAATCACAGCAGTATGATGATTCTATGTGTCTACATTAAAACATTCTTCTTCATACTGCATTGATATATATATGCTACTTTTAAACTTTCATGCAGAGAGGGAAATCACAACTAAAAAAAATCACAATTTTTTTCATACGGTGTTGATCTGGAAATGTTTGCCTTGGCATTTTGATGGTGTGGGCGTGTGGCACCGAATGGAGATAAGCGTCTCGACAGACGTTACAATATTTGAACAATGATGACGAAAACTGTTTTCTCTGTCGTGTCCGTGTGTCGAAAATTGTTATGCGCTTATTTTTTTATTTGATTTTGTGCGTGGCATAGATTTGCCGTGGGCAGAGGACGCTTGAGCAGGCGCGCACCTTAGCGGCTGCGCTAGCATCACAGCTAGCGTTAGCCATGCTGCTACCTCGCTCTCTGCTGGAAGAGGGCGTATACGTATGTGACGTATGACGTGACAGTATGTGACGTGTGTAAGAAGGTGCGCTCGCTGTCTGTGAGAGGGAGACACAGGAAAGAGTGAGAAGAGCCTGTCGTGTACTGCCACCAGCTAAAAGCAACTGCGTGAGAATCCACAGACCTGTGGATGTGTTGAAGGTGTGCTGGAAAATGCGGAATGGAAGTTAGGGAGCAGCAGAAAAGTGGAATGTATTATTTAAATCGGTGCGTTGGAAAACACGGACCTGAGTTTTTTAAAACTGGATCTGGATCGGCATTTTCCCATGCCTTGCCGATACGCATTTTTTTGCAAATATCGGCAGCCGATCCGATCCAAATATCGGATCGGGACATCCCTAGTCAGCGCCCGCCCACAATTTGGAGCTAAATATGGGCGTTCCAAAATGGGCTGCACGCTCGTGAAAAAACAAGCCCTAAAATGGGGGAAATTTTACCTGTAGTCATAATTTTTAGGTCCAGAACTATGAAATAAGTGCCAATGTGGTCAGCATTATACCGGAATTCCACTGGCGTCACCAGGAAACGTTCTGATGCTTGTGTTGCGGCTCCACTGTGGAGCGAAGTAGCGTAGATTTTTACAAGTAACATTGTGATAAGGAGAGTTGTAATAAAGCGAACAACAAACCGTGTATTTTGTATTTCCAGAGTAGCAGAAGCAAGTAAACTCGAACCTGCCCATTCGAGATAACTAACGGCCGCTGAATGGCAACACCGCAGAACGCCTCGATCTTTGCCGTTCTTCAATACCCACAAACGGGCGTCAGTGACTGACTTGACTTGACTCGTGGTGGAAAAAGACGACAGTTTTGCCTTGCAGAACTACAACTTTATTTTTCTATTTGTAGCAAGCCACAACACAACGGTAACAACATCTCTGGCAAGCGTTGTACACACACACATCTCATTCAACTCCTGCTAACCACTCCCCTGCTTCCCTGGCCCCTGTATCAGCTGGTATTTGACACAGGACCCCAAATAGCTCTCCAGGATATGCTTGTAATATGATTATTTGATTTTAGACCATTACAGAATCAGCATTTCTTCATCCATTTGTCTCGACAAGGTGACACGTTTCAAAGTGTAAATTTCGATCAGCACTATTGTGTATGTAAACCGGCCAATGTATTTTGTGTTTGTGCATGACTTCCTGTCCAAAACAAGCAGATTTGAGCAAAATTGATCCGGCAAAAATAGAAGCTCTCCATATATTTAGCGCACATTGATTAGAATGGAAACAGAAAGAGTCCACCGTCGTTGGGGTTATGTGGGCAATTAGTTTTGGTTAAATAATTTTTGCAAGGGGTCAACAAAAAGTTAGTTTACGGCCCACAAGCTCAATTTTGGAGACGCCTGCTTTATTTATGTTTTGCCTCAGTCTCCTCCATGTAATATTCATCTTCCATGAGCCTCATTCACTGAGCCAGGTGCTGCTCTTTGTGTCCTATCAGACTGAAGAGCAGATAGCCGGCATGTTTAATGGATCAGCGACAAGCTGAGATGGATGGAGTACAAGAGGTAAGGACAATGGGCGGCCATTCATACAATATGTGGGGAGAAAAAAAAAAGCTGGGAAGAGCGGCCGGCCCACGCTTGAATGGAATCCGAGAGCAGCTCGTCTTGTACTTTCGCTGGGTTTCTTTTTCCACCCTTTTCACCTCACGGCCAATTATCTTATGAAGCATGTTCATTGGCAGCCAAGTCATCTGCTCTCGCGAGCCATCCCCTAATTAATTACCACATTAATACTTCATTATTCATCTAATATTGCAAGCTCACCTCTCTATACCTGCACTTTTAAGGAGATTAAACAAAGACACACAGACAGGATACTCACGCCACCAGGATTTGTGGGTTGCTATTTTGACACAATTGCATGTAGAGAAAAGCATCATCGTAGTAATTTATTATCTGCTTTATTATGGTATTTATTTTAGTTTATTCATCTTGAGGACATTTGCTTTTTAAAGTAATTATATCATTTTATTTTTTTTACTCAATGCATAATCCTTTTTAAATCTAAAGAAAAAAAATTAATTACATTTCAGATTTTATATGGTGTGTATTTTGCAGAGGTGTGGACTCGAGTCACATGACTTGGACTCGAGTCAGACTCGAGTCATGAATTTGATTACTTTAGACTCGACTTGACAAAATGTAAAAAGACTTGCAACTCGACTTAGACTTTAACATCAATGACTTGTGACTTCACTTGGACTTGAGCCTTTTGAATTGACATGACTTGACATGACTTGCTACTTTCCCCAAAACCCAAAGATGAAAAAGTTATTCGGGAGCGCTCCGTATTTTTCATTGTGTACTTGTCTATCAGCGTTGCGTGTGTCAGCTGGTGTGGTCTCAGTACAACAGCCAATCAAATTAGATCTACTTTGTTTTCATCACACAGCATTCATCCAATCAAATTGCAGGACAACCAACGAAGAAGACATTTCCAAACCACACGCCAGTGAACAAAAAATGATACCTAAAATAATTTTGTTTGGGTATAAAAATTACGAGGTGGTCAACACAAAACGGTTTGCAGTATGCAACACATGCGGTTCGAAAATGACTGATGGAGAGGCAACAACTTCCAACTTCGTCCGGCATTTGAAGTTGCACAAAGAACGGTAAGTTTTGAATGTAAGATAACGTTTATTGGCTAAGTAACGTGACTTTTATTTGCTGTGTAGTTAAATCAGTGAGGCTGTAAACTCACTGCTAACGTTATAACGTTATTGCAAACACGGGAATCTGTTGCAGTTCACTACCTTATTCATACTTTTTGTTCAGTGATTTTTTTTAAGCAGGGTTACGTTAGTCAATATATCACACGTAACGTTAGACGGCGGTCAGCAGCACCGCGTATTTTAGCCACCTAAAAAAAAACAAAAATAGTCAAATAAAGGTCAGTTAAAATGTATACTATATTATGAATATGTGTACCGTTTTAGCTAGCTTTCTGACATACTGTTGGTTGTTTACCTCAGTGGTCCCCAACCACCGGGCCGCGGCCCGGTACTGGTCCGTGGATCGATTGGTATCGGGCCGCACAAGAAATATTTTTTTTTTCTTTTTCTTTTTTTAATTAAATCAACATACAAAACACAAGATACACTTACAAGTAGTGCACCAACCCAAAACAACTCTCTCCCCCCTTTTGTTCTGGGCATTGAACATGAAGACTCTTCCTTCACTGTTCCGAGTGGCCATGAGAGTCTTGGCAGTGCCTGCCTCCAGTGCTCCAGTGGAGCGAGTTTTCAGCCATGGTGGCATCATACTACGCCCCCATCGTGCACAAATGACTGACAGACTCTTGGCTAATTTGGTCTTTTGCAGATGCAATGCAGCATAGGGCCCTGACATATAAAAAGTACAACTTTTTTGTTATGTTCACGTATATGTCATGTTTTTTCAATGTTAACACTTTTGTACAAATAAGTACATTTGCACTTTATTTTTCAATGTGTTTGTTCTGTAAAGGAATGAGTTAATGTTTAAAATGACTGGTTAATAGTGCTATTATAAAGTGCAATGTCAGCACAATTTTCTTTCCTGCAATTTAAAATGCACTTGTTTTAATAAATAAATACAGCGTTTGAAAAGCATACACAATCTGTGTTAATATATTAGTCTGTGGTTAAAAGGACTTGAAAGGACTCGAAACTCAAAATGCAGGACTTAGGACTTGACTTGAGACTTTCCAGTCTTGACTTTGGACTTGACTCGGGGCTTGCCTGTCTTGACTCGGGACTTGACTCGGACTTGAGGGCAAAGACTTGAGACTTACTTGTGACTTGCAAAACAATGACTTGGTCCCACCTCTGGTATTTTGTCTTCTAATATTTAGTATATTTGATATAGTTTTTTTACCACAAGATGAAATACATATTTCCGAAACATATTACATTTCATGAGTTGTTACTTTTGAAATATATTGTAGGATTTTTCAAGTAATGTAGGGTTTAAGGAACTACTACCTTTACTATTAAGTCAATTTATTAAATTAAATTAAATTACTTTATTCTATTCTATTTGTATTTTTTCATTTATTATAATTATTCTATTACATTATTATACTTATAATAAAGTGTTCTAACTAACTTAAAATAAAAAGAGAAACTAAAAGTTAAACACGTTTTATTGTTGTAGAAATACACATTTTATAATAATTATTGTAATGTACACTGAATATGAGAGTATTTGTAAAATAAGATAAATATGAATAGAAGAAAAATATTTTTATATACAGTATATTTAAAAAAAGATATTCTGCATTTGTCATTAGTATTAGTTTGGCGTTTTAGGAAGTACCTGTAGGCATCCACACTGTGCTCTGCCAGCTGCAGTGTTGTTTGACTTTAGACGTGTTACTTGGGTGTGTTAAGCATCAAGTCCTCATGAAAAACATCTCCTGGCTTATCCGTGTAATCCGCTCTTAGCGGCTTTCAGCCCGGAGCCTTAGTTCTCTCACGAGGATGCTGAAAGAAGGGGTGGGTGGGTGGGGGCAGCGGTTTGGGTGCTGGATTGAGACCCATTTGTAATTTATAGTCTTGGAAAGGCTCCACACACCGTTTGGAATCGGTGTAAAGTGAAAGTGAGCATGAACAGCTCCTGTAAATGGGAATGTTTGCTTTTTGAATGTGACCTGGGGTGAGGCGCATGAGAGCAGGTGTACACAAAGAGCAGGTGAACACAATAGAGAGCATCGACCCACACGCGACTCATCCATCTCTTGTTGCTTCGCAGACGCGCACACAAAAGCCATGTGCTGATAGTGGCTTCCAATGTCAGCTGCAGACCTCCACTTCTCTCTCTCTCTTCCTCTTTCTTTCAGCGGATGCGGGCATGTGATTGGCTGCAGCCTCACTGGAGTGGATGGGAGCGGGATGCAGGAGGAGAGGTGGCTGCCAGGAAGCTGGGGAGGATGCGTCTGTCGCCGACTCGAGCGCAACTTGCTGAAGAAAACATGTTTGGGTCTCACTTTTGACTCTCCTCCTTCTCATCACCTATGGAGCAAGCTGCTTTTTAAATGTATTTCTTCTCATAAACCTGCGTCCCGACAGTGGATGGCCCCCGCTGAGCCCTCCTGCTGCGCCTCTGGGATGATGTGACCTCCCCGTTTCTAAAGTGGGGTGAAGATGCCGGTGATGAAGGGGCTCCTGGCCCCCCAGAACACATTCCTGGACAACATCGCCACTCGCTTCGATGGCACCCGTAAGTCTCAACCGCATTTGTCTTTCGTCTTTACTCCCTCTGCTTGCAAATATAGGACTGGGCTGAAGTTTTGGGCCATAAATAGTCTAGCTTTAGTAATATTTCATTAAATACATTTATTATATGTAAAAAAAAAAATACACATAATTTGTATTTACAATCAAATTTAATGCAACATAGTACATTTTTGCTCTTAGCAACGAGGCTTCTGCATTGTTTATTGATCAGGGCTATTCAACCAAGTAATACAAAAATAGTTATGTAAAAATCGCATTATTCCTATTTTGTATACAATGTCATCGCATTGCTCAGGCCTAAGCTATTTACTCAACCAAATGACTAATGTATAATATGCAATGTATTAACATTGCTCAAACATCCTCTACAGCAGGGGTTCTTAACCTTTTTGACCTCGGGGCCCACCTTTTACACTACAGAGGGGCCCGAGGCCCACTCAAATATTAACACTGAATCAGTCAATTTACTCTGCATTTTAATTGTATTCAATAATCCTATCTCACCGATTTACAGTTTAACAGGATACCCTTTATTAAATGATAGCGTAAGAAAGCAAGTGTTAATCACAAAGATTGTTATCAAGGCTTAGGTCAGGTTGATAACAAAATACATACTAATCAAATGTATTGCAAAAGAAGGAACTCATAAAAACTGATGAAAATTAATGCTAATATAAATGAATTCTAACTAAATTATTAACAACAATGTATATATATATATATATATATATATATATATATATATATATATATATATATATATATATATATATATATATATATATATATATATATGTTTCTGTACAAAATTGTCACTAAAATATAAGAGTAAATTAAATACTGTTTCACCACTTTAATCATAATTTATGCTCCAGACTTCTTTTGTTTCTGGAAAAGTGTATTACAACCGAGTACCGCTGCGGCCCATACGTACCAAGGTGAGAAACAGATATTTTTGGCAGCCCTCTAGGGGGCGCTCGCGGCCCAACAATGGGCCCTATAATTAAGAAACACTCGTCTATAGTAGGAAAAATAAGTATTTGGTCCTTTGCTGATTTTTTGTTAGTGTACTGTCTTTCAAAGATACGAACAGTCCAAAATGTTTACAGTGGGTTTATTGTAACAGAGAGAGACTGCATTTTTCAAGCCAGGAAAAAAATATTTTGGATTGCGGGAAGTACGTAAAGTATTTGATCCCCTACCAAACAGGAAGCACGCTGATCCATCCCCATGTAGGAAACTACTCCCAAGCTCAACTCATTTTGTGGATAACAGACACCTGTCGC